>NW_008602157.1:15930-37543 GCF_000691845.1 Merops nubicus | reverse complement strand
AGCAGGAAATGAACAAACGAGAGTGTCTTAATACCTTATCAAATGAGATGATAAATAAAATATTCAAAATAACATGCTGCTGTATCACCAAGTTGCACCTGGCAGACAGTATCAGGTCTGACTGGGGAGATTCCTTCACTGTTGGAGATGGGGCAAGTTATGATCTGAAAATTGAACGTGGTGCTTGTCACAGCCCTGACTATCTTGACTAGACACTGCTGAATTTATCAGAAAGAATCACAGATAACACTGAGACTATGTGGGAAAGTGTTTGTGGTTTTTGTTTGTTTGTTTTTTAATAGCCTAGACATGCATAGCCAGAGCCAAAAAGGCAGTGCCTCTCTGCTGCTACGTGAAATTCTCCCCAGATGTTTGGGCCCGGGCTCCCAGTATGACTTGGGGCAGTTAGGCAGCTAAGGGTGGGATTTGTTTGGGTTTTTTTGACAGTGTCCAGTTGGGTGGGGTGCTGCCAAAGAAATCCAGTGGGACTTGCTGAGAGGAGGGCACGGCTGGGTTCATGTTCTCGACATCTGGGCACCTTATTCCAGGCAGTTACCCATCTTTGTCTGGGATTCTTTGTGATGAGCCACTTTCATAGACGTAGAGGACACTGGGCTATGGAAGGGAACTCAAAAGGTCACGTGATCCAACCTTTTGTGGGAAAGGGAGCCTAGATGCAATTATCTACGATCCTGTCCAATCATGTCTTGTAAACTTCCAGTGAGGGGGACTCCATTAATTCTCTGGGGAGGTATGTTCAAGTGATTGATTGTTCTTACTGTAAAAAAGTCTTTCTTACGCTAAGATGAAACCTTTCCTGGTACAATTTATTCCCCTTGCCTCTTGTCCTCTCCGTGTACCTCTTTGTGAAGAAGACTCATATAAACAAATAAAGTCACACCTTTATACATGTGCACATCTGCAGAAAAAGACAACTCTTCAGCATCTCTTTCTCGATCATAGTACGTTCCCTTTTCTTATCATAGCTGCACCTTTAAGACCACTCTTGGTGCCTTGAAGGATCTCATTGGGGCATCTGTGCTGGAGGGTTTCAGGCTTTTATCTGCCTCCCCATCTGCTCTGCACAACTTCACTAGCACAGAGACTGGGAAGTCGTATTCTCCTTCACTCCTAGCAAGGGCCCCAGCCCCTGGCCTCAGATTTTTCTGTGCCTCTCATGGAAACTGGGAATTCAGGGGATTTCAGGGTTGTGTTCAGGTGGGGATGTTGCACTTTGAGTTGGAACTCCTAATGTTGGACAGTGTGATTCTAAGACAGTAGCTTCATACTACAGACTGAAATTAATCAGTGTGTGCTGCTGCATGTCCAGAGTGAGACGTGACACCAGCCCAGGCCTGTGGCTTTCCTTTCCTTAGGAACTGAGCTATGGGGCTGATGAGGAGAGGTGGGTTGGTGGCTGCCTTGCATCTCATTTTGATATAATTTAGAAGGCACCCAGAGCTGTCACCTGGTCTTGGAATTTAGATGTAACTGTAGTTGTCAGAAGTGTGAGCAACCTCTTCTTCTATCAGCAACAGCTTGAGACTGTACCTCTTGGGTAAAACTTGGCTTTTCTGAGCAAGATGTGAACATTGTATTTAACAAGGAAAATAAGCTCTTTCTGTTCCCCCATGGACCCTTGTGGTAGAATCACCATTTCATAGTACGATGTGAGAGAGCACACTGGGGCTGATTTCTCATCATGGCTCATTGATATCTGAAGAGCACAACGGCTGTGGTTCCAGTCCTATGGATACAATACCCAGCTTTCAAATTTATCTTGCACCAGTCACTTGGTGTTTGAGCACCTTGCAGAGTGAAGCTGGAGGCACACCTACTGCCCCCTTCTCACCCTGAGGGAAAAGAAATCGATGAAGCTGCCATAATAATAATTACTCCTCCAGGCCTATCATACTGAGGACTGAAATAAAGTATGTTGCCCAGCTCAAAAGGAACACTTAGTGTTTTGTGTTTAATACAAGCCGTATTAGAGTAAGTGCTCTTAGAAATCTCTACCTTACTGACTGATCCATTGTATTACACATTCTTATGAAGAAACTATCTCTGCCCCAGAGAGCTTGCAATTAAACGTGAAGCTGACAGACAAAGCACTGTACCCGGAGTATCTATAGAGCATTCAGGCACAGGTCATTAAAGTGTTTCATTGCCTAACTACCACTGAGGACTATAACAAAGTCAGAAACTGAACCCAGATAGAGTCCTGTTCCCATGACTTAACCACAAATAAGCCTTTCATCTCTTTGCCTTTTGAATTCTCTTCTGAGAACATCAGGTTCTACAAACATATCGTGTGTCCTTCACTGGACAAGCCACCTGCCAGTAGCTCTCCCAGGCAGGCAGGGCTCCATCAAACAGCCAAGCTGAAATGTCAGTGAAGTTAAAAGAACCCAAACTAAACAGAAACAAAATAAAAAAAAAGCCAAACCCACCAAACCGTTGAGATTAGGAATATTTAAAGGCAATTTACAGAAGTCTCTTCTTCAGCATAATGAACTGAAGAATCAAAATCACTTAACTTCATTTACAAATCATGAATATGTATCAGTGCCTTTAAATGAAAGGATGACTAAAACAGATATAGTGTTTGTTCAATTCATTAAAAGGAAGACAATTTATCAGGAGTTTTTTTCCACTCTTAAACTAAAACTATATGCAAATGTAGGGAAATCAAGACCTTGCGCTAATTCTGCTGCATGATGAATATTTTTATAATCCTAATTAGAACCAGTCATTTAGTTCAGCAATTTCCCCCAATCTAGCCAATTTGAAATTAAAATAGATGCCTTGATTACAAAACTCATTAGCAAAGAAGCACCCTTTTCTCTAACCAGTTCTTTTGGAATGCACAAACTGAATGAAGTGAGGAGCACTTGTGTTGTCAATTGCCGTAAGTGAAGTGAGCCTTAATTGTTAGCATTGTGAAGTATTTCTATTGCTGCATGTTTCATTGCAGTATAATATATCATTCATTAAATATAACAAAAGCATGTTTTAAATGATTTAATTAAGTGGTGTTGGTGCACCAGGTAATTTTTCTGAAGTCAAATGTCACAATTGTTTGGGTTTGAAGTATTGATGGGCACTACTGTCAGAAAGAAGACATACGACTTTGCATTTATCATCCTGATTATGGTAAGCCTGGCAGTTCTAACAGGAGATGAGGAATCAAATTATGCAACCCTGGCTCTACTTCAGGAGTGCCCAATGAATTTTGTCCTAGAAAAATAGCAAACTTTGAGCTCACGATGATTTGTGGTGGTGAAAAGAAAGTAACTGCTCATGAAAC
The DNA here is from genome assembly GCF_000691845.1 of Merops nubicus. Classification (NCBI taxonomy): domain Eukaryota; kingdom Metazoa; phylum Chordata; class Aves; order Coraciiformes; family Meropidae; genus Merops; species Merops nubicus. Next base: position 34,236 of record NW_008602157.1, on the reverse strand, counting down.
TTGATTTAGCTAGAACAGACTTTCCTATTGCTTTTTATTTATGTTATAGATACTTTATGAACAGGTTTTACTGGGAAAGGGAAAATACAGAGATAAATGGAGCAAGACACATTCAATGCTTAAATGTGCTCTTCTGCTGAAGCAGCCTAGTTTATTGTGTAGCAGAGCAAGGATCTGGTGGTTTATTCCTGGGCCATGCTAAATCATGAGTGTATATTGATTTTGTCTGGAGCCTAAGTGAGGTGAGGGGTGGTTGTAAATATAGCAGATGGGGATAAACATAAAGGAATGGAGAAAGTTGAAGAATAAGAACACTGAAGGACATGATTTACTTTGCCTGACTGTAAAGATCTGAAATATAGCAATGTATGTACCTGTATTAGCTGCAGAGGATGCACGTAGTGGTCGGTGGTGAGCTAGTGAATGTTGATTGATTTCTGGAAGCACATGTAGGTGACTATTTTAGGATGTGGCAAATTGTACCTTAGACTCATTTGTATTGACCAGGTGTTCTGCCAATGATCAGGCCCAACAATAATGATACCGCCACCAGCAGGAAGATAAACCAATACACAGACTGTATTGTAGACAAGAAAGACATTCCATGAATGGTCGCTGGGGGTACAAACAGATCAATCAGCTGGTACATGATCGATGCCACCCCCAACGATCTCACAAACGACATGACCCGGCCCACAACAGGTGGTACAAACAGAGACCCGAGGTTGCCCACAGCTGGCATGGGAAACAGCCAGACCAGCCAGTTAAACACGTAAGAAAAAGGTGCCCACATGGCGACTCTCACCCGATCGACCCGCGTTTGCAAAGGCCTAAACAGACCAGGGCCCAGCTCCAGGGAGAGTCAGGAGGTCTGCCCTGAACCAGGGAGCTCTGGGGAGGGCACTCCACAGACAGACACTCCTGACTCCCTGCCAGTGGTCCCAGCTTTTATCCCCCAGCAGACACCTGACCTTTGTCAACTCAGTGCGGGACCCCTGGGGCTCATTTCCCTTCTGGCTCTCCCTGCAGGGCCGGCCGCACCCTGGGGGGAAGCTATAAGGCAAACTCACCACCTCTGTATGAAGGGCTGTGGGAGTCACCCATATGTCAACCTTAATTCAGGGCTCGGGGTTCAGAGCCCAGCATTTCACCAGGCCTCCACTAACTGTCAAGGAAGTAATTTCCTTGTAAGTATTACCTGAGATTAGGGGACTTGAAGCCAACCCTGCTGTCTGGATGTGCACAAAACGGATTATATAGGATATGATTTTAATATGATCAAAGCACGTAGAGCATTAAGTTTCCTAGTTCCTGCTATCGTGCCTACAGTTTATAATGACCCCTGCCCTGGAGGAGAGAGTAAACATGATGTGCAAGCAAAGATGGAATTATCAGTCTTTTGTTTTTCTTTATCAGGGTTCATTTGTGAGTTACCTACCAGGCTGCTACAGTGAAAGGAGATGAATCCAGAAGGGTTCCCTCTCCCCTTCTCCTCTCCCCTTCTCCTTTTCACTTTCCCTTTTCCTTTTCCTTTCATATTGCTTTTCAAAGTTTTGGCTCAATATTTGGCTAGCCTGATGGTAGCATTAAGTCTCCTATAAAGTCTGTTGAGCAGAACTATAGGTGAAATTATTTTCAATTGAAGAAAGAGCACAATTCAACTGTTGACTACACTGAAATGTCTTCTGATGCTGACCTTAGAATGTTTCAGCCTGGCTCCTTTCTCCTCTCATTGAATTGACACAATATGGTGCTTGAGTTTAGAAATATGACTACTCGAGGCCAAAGAACAACAGAAATTTTACCCAAAATATTACTGCTGAAGTGACAGAGAGGAGCCTGTGGCAATGAACATAAACTTATGTGAATTTTTATGAAATTTTTATCTTGAATGCCATTACTTATGAAATGTAGAACTCAATAGGAAAAAAAGGCAACCCTGACTTCAGAGCATCAAATCGTTTAGCCTGGGCCTGATTTTAAGGTTATGCATCAATGCTTTTGTGGATTAAGACCTATAAGTGTGTAAGCCTTTACACATTAGTGTGTGAAGTGGATATACAGACGGGGTTTCACTATTGCAAAGTGCCTGCAAAGACATACAAGTCACGTATGGCCTGTCAGTGTTGTGATTTTAGGTAGTTTCACTCTTGTGGGTTTTGCTGTTTGCTCACCTTTCTTTAATGATTCAGGACATTAAAGTCATAGCTTGGGGAAGATGGGTCTGCCAGCACCTGAAATTGTGACTATGAGTATGTAGAATTCAATATAGAAGGACACTAATTCCCTTGGACCAAGAGTGCTTTCTGGAAGGTGGTGATTAGGAAGCTGTTATGTTATGTTTTGTTAACTGAGAAGAACGATTCTTTATCCGGAAGGGTCTAGGACCCAGCAGCTTCCATTACTGTCAGTGATTCAGGCAGCTGAGAACTGTTAAAAGTCTGCCTGACAGGGACTATTCTTTCTGTCTGGATAATAGTGGCATTAATTAGTATTTGCATATTGCCTTGACAACACAAGAGCTCACCGTTTGGAAGTACTGCACATTAGGATGGCAGTGGGCTGCTTAAGACAATACTTTCACCTTTAATGCCCTCACAGATGGAGGACTGGGATGGGATAGACCTCTGTCTTTGAGGCAGCCAGCTGGCTGGATGGTGCTGAGGGGTGCAGGTACAGTTCTTTCCCCCCATGCAAGCATCTGGACATGCCTCTTTGTTACGTCATCAGCAACCAAGAACTGGGACGGTCTGTGAGGGTGCTTCCCAAAGGGTACATTCCTATGTGCTAGAATGGGAGCTTGCAGTCAGGAGTGGGAATAAAAGGTCTGGGAATAGCAGGCTGTCCCTTCCTCCCAGTTCTGCCCCTAAGGCAGGGGCGTTTCAGATTCCTGTTCACAGCTGCTCAACCTCTGGCATATTTGCATAACCTGAAAAAAAAAACAGAAGTACTTGGGAAGAGGGCTGAGCCATCCGTGGATGAGCACCTTTAGGAAGCATAAAGTCCTGATCCTGACATAGAGCCTTGGCTGGAGTTGGCAGTGCCAAAGATCAAAGTCTTTACCACTGTTTTACTCCTAGCTGCTCTTGTAGCTATGCTTTCCATTGCAATTGAGGGTGTGTGGGGCCCAGTCAGGTCAGCAGATCCTACAGGCTGGCCCTAGATCACACAGAGCATCTGTGACTTGATTTCAGTGGGAGTCTATTGCTACAACGGCAATATCTACATAGTGTTTTCCTGCTGGGCATGTCACATCTGTTTAACAGGACACTTATTATATCTTATCTTTACCAGTATATTATCAAAATCTTTTTATGTAGCTGAGAGATGCATATCTGAAAGCCAGAGAAAGGGAAAATCCACAAAAGGAGCAGGCAGGAGCTCACATTTCCTCTCCACCAATCTTCTGTGAAGTGTAACTAGGTTTTGTAAACCCCAGCATGCCCTGGTGATTTTTGCACCATGAAATTCTTTGTAGGTCCCTTTGTGCCATGACCAGGAAGAATCTGTTTTAACCAGCAGTGCTGGTCTTGTTCTGTCCACATTACTTACCCCTGTTATGCAAGGGGCATTTCAATGGCTCAGAAATCACAGTGTGATGGTTGCCAATACAGAGACAGAATCAATGAGGCAGGGAGGGCGGCTGGAGGGAAATTGAAACACAGGAAGGAGAAGTGAGCTATGCAAGATTAGCCAGTTAGCCCATGACAGAGCTGCAACATTACCCAGACTTCCTAAATCATGTTCTGTTCTCCTTTCCCCTGACCCAGATGTCCCTCTAGGAATGCTGCAGGAGTTCCTCTTTCTGCAGCCTTGTCACTCTCTGCAGGCTTCAGGCTGTGGCAGAACTGCCAGTTGGGGTGGAGACCCCACGTGGGAATTCCACAGCAGCAGGGGCTGTTGTTGTAAATGTGCTACAGGGTGGAGAGGGCCCTGCTTTTGTCATGTAGCATGGCACTAAAAAGCTCATACGTTTAATTTGAAATAATTTAGTGGCTATTGTGTGAAACAGATTTCTGGAATACTGGAAGCTAGTATGCGGCCCTAGTTTTGTCTCGCATTGCTCTTTGCAAATAGGTTTCTCTCTTCTTCGTGTTGAGTCACTACAAACCATGCCTGTCTTGAGTGCTTGGTTTCAGCAGGGAAATGAGCCATGTTCTGATCTAATAGCACACCTGAGCTGCCTTACAAAAGATGTGTGCAGTCACATACGTAGCAGCTGAGGTCCACGGTGAGTCCATGGATTTTGGCAGGGAAATGGTGACCTACATCACTGGAGGATCTGGCCTGAAAACATGTATGGTATTCTGCTCTCGCAGAAAACAAGATAGATGTAGCTTATTCCTTCCAGTGTACAGGGGTCCCCCCCACCCCAAATCTGCCTGTTGAGAGATGCAGAGTGCCGGGGCTCATCTGCCTGTGTGCAAGCTATTGCTTATGTTAAGGCAACTAGTTGGTTCCATTGTTCAACCTTGACATATGAAAATTCACGTGTTTACTTGGTTTTTTTCCTCTCCCCCTCCCCCCTTCTGATATAAACTGCATGTAATCAATATTATTCTGGGGAATAAAGGTGTCAGAGGAACAGCTGTGAGTCCTTTGTCCCTAGAGTAGTCACAAGTGATTCAAATGTCCCATATGTTCAATGGTAACCTAGTGTGTGTTTCAGTTTTTCATGCTCATTGGTTCAGTGGTGAAAAAGAAGGCCAGTACCTGGATTTCTAGTCTAGTACCCTCAGAGCTAGCAACTTCAAACTTTTTGAAGTCATTAATTGGTCCCTTGAAAGTCACAAGTTTGGCAGAGAATAAGTCAAGAAGGTGTTTGAATAATTTGTGTTGTCCTCCCTTATATTTCTCTGGATGCTTCTGTGACTGAGGTGAGTTTGGGAATCATGTTTTTCAATGCTTCCTTGCAGTTAGTAAAACTAGAAGCTTTATCTTTAAAGAAGAAAAAAAAAGGGGGGGGGGAGGGACCGCCAATATTTTCATAATATCCTGATTCTAGCACTGTTCTGCTGTGGGCCATTTATGTTTCTAGAAGAGATCTTTATTCATCATTGCAAATGCTGTGCATGCTCGGTTGCATTTTGGTGCATATTTCCACCTGGTTTTCTGTACAGTCAGTTGTCTGGGAGAAGACTGGTGGCCTGTGTGTGGAGTGTGCACACGCTTCTGTGTGTGTTTGAATTTTTCCAGTAGCAGCCCCACAACAGTTTTGTGGCAGTTACAAGAAGTTCTCCCAGTATAATAAAATTCTTTAGGTTTGTTTTCAATTGATTTTTATAGGACCATGGGTGGCTATAAAATGAAGGTTAGGGCATGATGCAGTAAAATTTTGCCATGTCTAAAGTATTCTGGGTATGATAAAAGGAGGAGCTGAGGCACCAAAATGAAGGGTGATTTTTGAGAGGACAATTGCTAAAACAAACCAGCCACAAAACTTAAAGCTCTATGGAAATTCTTTGTGTTTCTATAGTGCAAAAGGAGAAAAACTGCATCCTTCCTACAGCCTCCTACTTTGGGCAGCTCATTTCTGCCAGAGGCTCAGTGATCATAAACCGTCTGAATGTAGATTTGGTAGCATTTTATACTTGCAGTGTTCAAGTGATTACAGCACGTACAAATAACATGTTAGCAGAATACACTGCACCCAAGGGGAGTTTCCTGCCATATACTAAGAGAACAATAATGTAATCAAAAGTTTTGCTGCCAAAACAAGACTCTGGTTTTGTCCCTTGACTAACACAGCACTTGCTTCAGGCCAGTTGATTTCCTTAGATCTCGGTTCAAGTCCACGAGAGTTATGCACACATACCCAACAGCACAAATGTGACAAACCTGAAAGTTCTGCTGCAAAATTCAATTCTGATGTTCCCTAGCCAGATGAGTTGTGTTTTTTCTCTAGTGACAGCATGGAGAAGGCTGCTTTATTTTTCCTCTGCAGCCTTCCCTTTTCTTATGAATTATGCTGTGCCATCTCTGTGAACGTTGGTTAACTTCAGGAATTAAAGTTACATTTTATCAAGTTTGGTAACTTGTTGTTGACTGTAGTTGTTGCCTTGGATCAGGTTTGCTTATTGTTATTGTGGTTTGTGGAGGTTTTCTTTCTTCGTCGTGCTCTATAAGGTGTATAGAAAGTAGCTTGATTTTGAATTAAATGTGATAAATAGCTTAAATATAGACACTACATAATACATAGAAGCCTAGAGAGCTGTTGAGAGAGGTTAGAGAAGAGTTCCTTTTTCTTGCACAATCTGCAATTGCAGATTCATTTATTCCAAAGGTGCAATTTTCCACTGTTTGATTGCAGGAACTGGGTGATGGATGAATCAGAGATGACAGTGTAAATGGTGTATGCCCAGCAGCCCTGGGGGACCCCTGAAAACATGCGAGTTTCTCATTTGGTGATTTTTCTGGCAATGATGCCTCAGTGCAGTGACAGTTTCTGCTACAACTGTCAAGCTAAATTGTTCCTGATAGTGGCTGGCATTTACAATGATGATGTTCATTTGGGTTCCTCTTGTAAACATCCGTATGCTGCCCTTCATGGTGGGGCATGGGTGGTATTGTCTGTCTCCCCTGCACCCTTGGATCAGGATGAACTGAATCCCTGTGAAGTACATGACAGACACAATCTCGTGCCTTCCATGAGATCCCTTGCTGTTCAGGACGAAGGAAAGGGTATTCCCCTGGAGATTCACAGATTTTAAGCTTCTTCCTACATATGATCTCTGGATTGGCTGTGAGTGTGTGGGTAGAGATAGGTGCCTCTTTAAGCAGGCTCTGCTTTTTCCTTCAATAGCTGTCTGTTGTCTATGCATGGCTTGCCAGGGAATCTGGCCAATAAGAAATCTGGCCAGCTAGAGCTGGCCTGAATTACCCCACAGGATTTTAAGAGTGTTAAAATAAGAGCAGTACCGGAGAACATCTTCAAGGTAGCAGAGGCCCTCGTGGAGACCAGAGCTGACTGTGGAGTAGGGAGAGTGAAGCTGAAAGGAGTTTCTTTATTATGGTATATATTCAGTCTTGCACAGGCAGGTTTGATTTGGCACTTGAGGCATCCAATGGATCAAGACGTATGGGCCATTTAATTTTAAATTTTAGTTCTCTTGATTTATTATAGGACAGGATATGACAACTGTGCAGTGATGAAGATGGCCTAAAACAATGAATTGTGGAAGATGGTACAAGAGCTATAGTGTTTGAATGGGGGATAATATATGCTGAATCTGCATCTTCAATGCTGTCAGAAGCTGAAGTTTTCTACCTTGTTTTTATAATCTTTTTACTCACAGAATTTATTTCACTGTCACCGCTGTTCTGTAGGCAGTATCTGCTCTCTTTTGGAGGACAGAAGACTCCCACTATGGTAGACTTTTCTTTGTGCTGCATTGGTCCAGCATCTGGCCTTGGTCCCAGGCAGTAGAGTGCATGGGCAGTGCGTGGGGACCAGGTCTGTCCAGAGAGGGGTTCCTCCTAGAGCAGGACCTGTACATGTCCTAAGCCATGCCCATTCATCCACTGTAGATTTACAGAAGCATTTCAGCTTTTCAGAAGCATTTCCTGTGTGACCTGCTCTAGGTGAACCTGCTTTAGCAGCAGGGTTGCACTAGATGATCTCCAGAGGTCCCTTCCACCCCCTTGCCATTCTGTGAATCTGTGTGTTTAGGAAGGGTCTCTGAGAATTAGGAATATCTGTTGCTGCTTTCGCACCCATGGCAGCCTTCAAAGCTTCCTATTTCCTTGGTGTAATTCCATTTACATACAGGTAGACAGTTCCGTGATTCCTGCTTACAATTTCTGGAGAAACTCTTCACATTCTTCTTGAGTCACTCTTGTTTTTACCTTGTCGCAACTTCCCTCTAAGTTGTCTGGCACCCACTTCTGTGACGCATTTCCTGGTGTAGGCATCTTTGCCTCTGATTAAAACCTGTGCCCTGGAAGCAAAGTCCTTAGCTGCTCTGAATGCACAGCACTGGCTTGTAAACCTGCTGGGCTGACGTGCTAGTGCCACTGGGCAAAGCAAACCCCTCCAGCTTCACAGTTTTGCTACCTTGTGCATGCAGAGAGGCTGCAATGGTCTCTGGCAGCAGAGAAGGGTGGGATGAGAGTGGGATTAATTGGAGCAGACTCTGTTTATTTGATGCCCAGCCGCAAGCTTCCTCAATCATCAGAAAGTTTATCTTTTGTGTAGCTCAACCTTTGCTCACCCTGCTTTTGGGAGCTTATATGAAACGTGCTTGGCACAGTGGCCCTCCCAGTGCCACGCTGCTGTTTCCTCGTGTTTCCTGAGGATGACAAGAGCCAATTCTCAGCTTTTGAAATCCAGTAAGATCCCAGCTGAGTTCCTCTCTTAGGAAAGGTGCAATTTAGTGGTCACTAAACATTTTGCAAGAAATCCCTTCTTTGCCTCTGAAATCCCTGACAGAACCCATAGCCTCAGGCTGAGAGGGCACAGCGTCCTCTTAGGGTGAAAGGAGTAGAAGGTATGGACAGCTGATCTTGACTGGAAGCAGCTTTACTTTACAGCATTTTCACCTGTGTGAACTCAGTTAGGCTCAGGTCTGTGTATGCTCAGTGCCTGCGTGGTAGTGGGTCACATAATGAGAATTGTCTTGAGTAACCTCCCTTGCCTATGAGGAAGCTGATGAATGGAAAGCTGAAGCTGAGTTTGGTGTCAGGGGTGTGTGGTGTTAAATAACATATGATTTAACCTGGAGCAACATGTGTTGCTTTAATTTTCCCAAAATGACATGTTCTGCTTGGGCCTGGACTAATATTTATTTCAAGATGTGAATTTTTTTATAAGCAACAATTACATCTTGGGAAAAGATAAAATACTGTTCTAAATGCAGTTTTAAACCCTTTTCATTAATGGCCATCTATACACTTCCAGAAATGTTGTTTTTTTTCCACATATATAGCTCAGCAAAATCTTTCATGAATTTTGAAGGTGTTTGGGTGGTGTGAAATCTTTCTTCCACTGGCCTGAAAAAACCTCCACCCATTAAAACCTGTTCAGCATAATATAGTGGTTACCTTCCAGATAGTGCCACAGGGTTTATAAAGGAAGGGGTAGAGGAAGAGCCAAGCATGTGATTGTAGCTTTATGTCCTACTCTGGCTAATGTCTAAAGCTCTCCTGCTTTGCCTGGTGAGTCTTATGCTCAATAAACATGAAAGATTGGTCTGTAATGGCAACAAATGTACCCAGACGCTTGCACTATAATTAAAGGCATATATCACACAATAAAATGCATTTGAATGAAAAATATTCCTATTAGACATGTGCTTCCCATTTATTTCTCCTTATTGTTAAACTTTTGGAGTATACACATTGACGGAGAGTAAGGAGGGGCTTCTCAATGGTTACAGTGTGGAGCCCTCAGGAGCAAACAAGATTTTCCTCTTGGGATGGGAGGCCACGGAGCTCCTTGGTGTGGGCTGACCTGCAGGGCCCTGTTGACTGTATCCACAGGGTGGGTGGATCCAGTTAGCATGGACTCAGACCAGAAACTGCCTAATTATCTTGAAGCTGAGAAGAAGCTGGGCAAAGGGGACAACAAAGGTTGGAGGGAGAAAAGCCATTAGAGCTGATTCAGACTTCTGTCACTGTTAAAGAGCTGATCCTAGGGAAAAAGGGGGTGAAGCATCAGCTGGGGACAACAGGAGAAGCCTGCAACCCTCCTCTGCCTCTGTCTGAGCCTATTGGATGCCAGTGGAAGAAATGCTGATAAACATATCTTCTGGCACACTTTGTAGACCCTGGTAGCAGGAGGCAGCTCTGCACCTCCGTCCCATCTTGAGGGTCTCTTCCAAACAGAACAATTCTGTGATTCTAGTCTTGCTCTCTGCTCTGCATCGCGGATGTGGGAAACTGTCCTCCTGCATGGCACACTGCTTGCCTTAGCTGCTATGTCTCAACCTGTTCTCAGATTCTGGATGGTAGGGTGTTTTGGCTTCTGGTTTTTTTTTCCCCTTTTACATCTTCTATTTTTAGTAAGACTTGTTAACAAAACCCTCATCATAAGGGAGTCAGTGGCAACATATTGCACAACTTTAGCCCTCCTCTAGCCGACCTCTGGGGCTGCTCCTGAAGTCATTAAAATGTCATGAAGAAAGGAATAAACATGCAGTCAAAAAAGTTAGCCTTCCCTTAAAATAGCATTTCTATTTATAGTACCTTTTGCACATAGCTAAAGCTAAATTATTTAGAAATGATTGAAGTGTATTTTCACTGACCAAAGTGATCTCCCCCCGCCCCCCAGATTTTCAGTTTAAGAAAAAAAAAAAACCCAAACATTGAAACTAATATTTTTTTTGTCTTGATTCTGAGCCACTTCAGTATTTCTGGAGGTGGAGAGAAAGTAGGAAGAAGATGGGGCTGTTTTTTACCCAGGACTGACACGTGCATTAAGTTACTTAGCAAGACTCATTTATGTTGCAGCTGTATTTGGACTTCTTGTTCCACTACGAACCAGTCATGCAGTAGAAAAGCAAAAGTTACATTGTGTTCTCAGCAGAAATGGCAATTCTTTGTCTAGATATGTTCAGTATCAATTAGGCTTCAGAGAAATTGAAATGTGAAGGTTTTCAACTGATTTTTTTTTTTTTTTTTTCACCATTTTAATCCACTTTCCTCTTGGAGATGAAGTAGAGAAGCAGAGAGAGGCAAGACCTGCTTTGAGCATCAGGTTTAAGCAAGTTGCACTGCAGTGAGTGGACCCATCAGCTGAAAGCATTTTTTTTAAACTGTAAAACCATGAAATATGAGATCAGTGCTTTGCTTTAACCTACCTGGTTTCTCTGTAAGCCAGGTCTGTGTTGAGTTATACAATTATAATGTGAAGTCAAACATTTCCAAAGCGTTTGAACTATGTACAGAAGATCCCTGGCTGGTTTCTTACACAAGTGGGGTAGAGTTTGAGTTTCTTTTGTCTGAAGACCTATTTTTGCCAGCCAGCATGTGAAATACTTCAGTATTAGGTTTTAAAGTGCAAGGAGAACTTCCCCCGCCCAGTTTCCCGTGCCCCTTCAACTGTACATTTGTAAGGAAATGAGAAGCTCTGGTGGGTCTCAGACATGGAGCCTGTGGACATGTTCTCTTTCCATGCCTGAGACAACCTGGCTGTACCATGCTAAAGAAGAACCTTGGGCTGTGGTGAAGTCTCTTGATGCAGTCTTTAATCACCTGGAAAGGAAATCAAAACACCCGCCCAGTTTCCCGTGCCCCTTCAACTGTACATTTGTAAGGAAATGAGAAGCTCTGGTGGGTCTCAGACATGGAGCCTGTGGACATGTTCTCTTTCCATGCCTGAGACAACCTGGCTGTACCATGCTAAAGAAGAACCTTGGGCTGTGGTGAAGTCTCTTGATGCAGTCTTTAATCACCTGGAAAGGAAATCAAAACAGAGCCATAAACTGGCCCATTTGTTTTCATTACAATTATTAGTTTTTACAGCTCTCTGTAAACAAAGCCCATAAATATGGTGACAGTGGTGAGCTTTCTCCTAAGCTCACCTCCACCAGCGTTACACAAATCTTTGTCTCAAGAAGCAGGATTTATTTTTAGGTTCTTTAGTGTGGAGCTGTCAAGGATGTCTCACCTGAACTGTGATTTCCATCAGCTTGTGGCAAGAGAAGAGACTGAGAAGCCCCTCCTCCCTCCTCCCAGATCCAGAAGCACTTCCAAGCTTCTGATCTTGGTTCCTCTGGAGCCCCAGCAAAGCAAGGTGACAAGGACAGTTTTTTTCCTGGGAGGAGGTGGAAAGAGCAAGCACAGATGGTGTCAATTGTTCTTGAGTAGGTCATGAGCTTGAAGGTGACATTAGCACTTGTGTTTCCTGATGGTAATTGGCTGACACTTCAGAGGTGTCTCAATAAAGCTGAGGCTGAGGGGAATGGTGGAACAGGGGAATTTGAGGGATGTTGTGGATCTCAACATGAATGCAGTCTTTCCTACCGTGAGTAATAAAGGTTCTTCCATGGCAAGGGTTCAAGGGTTGCTTCCAACTGAGTTTTAGCCACCCAACTGAAGCATGTTAAGTGCAGTCCTTATTGTTCTCCAAATAACATGTTCTGCCTCACATGAGAACCTGAGAAAGGATGCTGCGTAGACCCCACAGCCTAGACATTATATTGGTGCTGTGAAAGGGAGAGGTATCCAGCTGTCCTCAAAAACGGAAGGATGGAAGGTAAGATGGAAGATATGATATAGAAGTAAGGCATGGTTCTGTAGTACCAGATGCTGTCTTTATGGCTACACCAAATCTATCCTGTCGGTGTTCTTATCCAGTTCTTCTCAATTCTGTCATCTCCCCTGAGCACATCCTCAGCAAATTTGCAGATGACACCAAGCTGAGTGGTGCAGTTGACATGCCAGAGGGACAGGATGCCATCCAGAGGGACCTGCACAAGCTTGAGAATTGGGGTCATGTGAACCTCATGAGGTTCAACAAGGCCAGGTATAAGGTCCTGCACCAGGATCAGGGCAACCCCTGGAATCAATACAGTCTGAGGGACAGAGGGATTGAGGCGGCCCTGAACAGAAGGACTTGGGGGCACTGCTGGATGAAAAGCTGGACATGAGCCAGCAATGTGCACTCACATCTCAGAAGGCCGACTGTATCCTGGGCTGCATTAAAAGGAGTGTGGACAGCAGGTCGAGGGAGCTGATTCTGCCCCTCCACTCAGTTCTGGTGAGACCTTACTCTGGAGTTGTCAGCACAGGAAAGACATGGACCTGTTGGAGTGGGTCCAGAGGAGGGCCACAAAAATGATCGGAGGGCTAGAATGCCTCTTCTGTGAGGAAAGGCTGAAAAAGTTGAGGTTGTTCAGTCTGGAGAAGAGAAGGCTCCAGGGAGACCTTATTGTGGCCTTCCAGTACTTAAAGCGGACCTATAAGAGAGACAGTCTTTAAGCAGGGCTTGTTGCAACAGGACAAGGGGTGATGGTTTTAAAGTAAAAACTTTTAAATAAACAACCAAAAAAACCAACAATAACTTTATCTAGTCTATTCAGACTAGATATAAGTAAGGTTGTTTTTTACGGTGGAGGTGGTGAAACACTGGCACAGGTTGCCTGGAGAGGTGATGGAAGCCCTATCCCTGGAAACATTCCAGGTCAGGTTGGACGAGGCTCTGAGCAATCCTATCTAGTTGAAGATGTCCCTGCTCACTGCAGGGGGTTTGCACTAGATGACCTCCAAAGATCTCTTCCAGCCAAAAATATTCTGTGAACTGTTTTTTGTCGCTCTGCTCTGGTGAGGTTTTGCAGTCTGCTCTGCTCCCAGTGACACACCATGCTAGTGCCTGAGGGCAGCTGATGGCTGCAGGGTTGTTGTGGGGGGTCTGCACAAGTGGAATTAGCATGTGGAGCTACACGGAGGAAAGACACAATTTTACAACGCTTCAAATGGAAAAATTAGTAAGAGGAAAAGGCTTCTGTGTTGTGGATATTGATTAGAAGTCTTTGGGTCAGTCTTGGCTATTTGTGAGTTTGCTATCCCAGCTTCAGTTCCTTGGGGATCTGGGGATCTGATTACTATTTGTATAGGTAGTGTCTCAGGGATTCAGCTGAAGGAAAGAAACACCGTTTTCAAAGGATGAAACAATAAAACAGGAAGAAAAAAAGAAGGAATACTTTGACAGCTTGGCATTTCTGTGCTAAATTCAAGAAGTGGAGATCATGGTGACTGGATGGACCTGACTCTCAGGAATAGTGTCACAGGAGTGGAGTTGGGGTAGGTGTTATTTTAAAGTTAAATGAAAGAAATATAAAACAACAAGGAGAAATGCCATTATTACTTATATACTTTCACTTGCTGGAGCAGTTATCTCCTATGGTGCAGACTCCCTTTATGTTTTATTTTTTTTCCTTAGTAAAGGCAATCTTATTAAATCCTTCCTATATCTAATTTTAGGTGAGGAAAAAATATTTTTCTTTGCAGTGGATAAAGGGAGGACCATGCATTTATTGTTTCAAGTCTTTACAAAACATTTCTCCTGCAGTACTCAGCTGCTCAGTGTGCCTTTAGAAAAAAAAATGTGGATGTTGTCATAAACATCTTCACTGCAGTTTGAATTTGTTGCATATGAGTCTCTTCTTCTGTGTGATGGGTCATTTGTGGCAGTTGTCAGACATGGGACTCTTCTCTGTTCTGTACTCTCAAGGCTGAGAAGTATTGTGAGTTTTTTGGTCCAGTTCATTTTCCTTATAAAAATGAACTTCCTGACATGTTAACGATGTTCTCCTTTTGTAATTTCATCTGTAAAACAGAAGTGTGGCAAAAAGACACACCTTGCAATTTTATGAGTGGTTTACAACTTCTTCTCGTTTTCTGAGCCTTTATTTTTTTTTCCAGTGTTTGTGGTTGTTTTTCCTCTATAGAGAAAGTCTTGTTTCTCTGAGTTCCTCTTTGCAGACCGCTTGTATGCAGTCCAATTTCTTACAGAAACGTTGACCTAATTTTATTTTTCTTCTGTCCCAGTTTGATATTTTTTTTTTTTGGCAGGAACCCTCCACACATCTTGTAGATTTTTCCCACTAGCTCTGGCTGAAAAGGTGTTAGTTTGCTTTTGTGCTTTTCTGGGATTGGAGCCATCTTTTCATGTAAGCAGTCCAAGCTACTGCTTGGGATCATGCTCTTTTGAGGACATGGTAGGCCAGGCTAAGCTACACCTCCTCTTCCATCACATTAGCATATGTCAGCTCCTGCCCAATATTACCACTAGGCTGACCCTCACTCTGCTGGATTAATATGAATCCATCTTTCCATCAGCAGCTGTGTGTTTCCAGCATCAGCTCTGCTCCAGGGTTGGCTGGCAGACAGGAAACTATTGAGATTCTCACTAGGTGTTAGGTCAGGCCAATAGACCTGATTTCATAGTCAAAAAAAAAAAAAGTTTTTGATTTTGTTTGTATATAAGCTTTTTTATGTGTGTTCCTGATGACCTAATTCTTCTTCTGTGTTTGAGCACAAAAGTGTATAAATATCAAAGCCCTGTGAATTTCTTCAGTCTGTTGTCTATTGCTTCTCAATCTATACAAGAGATCTTCAGTGTGCTTCTTGCTGTGGTAAAGTGTACCCAGGCTATTGTGTGATGGGCCTTTCTTCAGCTTGTCCTGTATCTTCTATCTTCCTGCTTCCCCTATGAAGACCAAGCAGGTCAATCTGAGAACAGGGAACCTAACATGAAATCCATCTCAGCTAAATCTATCTATGCTTCTGTTATGTCCTTCTGCAGTAGTCACTGTGGACTTCTTATACTATCTGTTGAGAGAAATGGAGGCTCTAAGGCATGAATAATAAGCAATTTTAGAAGTGTATTTTAGTTTGGGATTTGTGCTTTAGAAATGCCTGTTTCTTGCCTATCTGAAAATGGCCCTGGTGTTTAGCTCAGACATGGGCAGCTAACATCAGAGGGCTGAATCTCTTCCTGCAATTTCCTTTTTTTTCCTTTGATACTCATTCTTCTCCCCTCTATCCATAAGTAGAATTTAAGTGGGCCAGTTTCTCACACAGCTCCAGTTCTGAGAAGCTTGACTTCTTCAGTAAAATCATAGTTTTGATTTTTTTTACTAGTTCTCACTGGGAAGATAAAACAGCCAAAACAAGTTACCTCCATCCTAACAAGGCGATCCAAGCAATCCAGCAGGATGTGTCACCCTGAGAGTTTGTACTGGAGAATTGCAATAGCATGGAGACATTTTTCATATGCAGTGCTGTGTGTGCATGCATGCGTGTCCAACTCAGTTCTTTTGCAGCCCTGTTCTTCTGACTGTGTTTCTGACATGTTGTGCACGTTCATGGCATAGAGTCTGACACCAGGGATAAAATTCCCTCTTTAAGGGTTGCTTATCTCTAAAACAAAGCTGGTGTTAAATACAATGTTGCAAGTGTTCTTAAGAGTTTAAAGAAGCAGCATTCTGCTGAGCAAGATGAGCATGAGTTAAAGTTCTGCCCTGTGGTGAAACAGTTGTATATCACGTGGGCTGCCAAGGGCTTTCCTCATGCAGATTGTGTCCTCTGGACTGTGTTGGTGGATGTGACGTGTCTGGTGCTAGGAACCTGGAGCATGGAGTATTGTGATGGTGTTCGGGTAAATGGGATGCTATTTGCCTACTTGATGGAATGTCCTTTTCTTCTTTTAATAGTAGGTCTAATAAGGCCCCTGAGTATAGGCAGATTTTCCCTAGTGCTCAGTACCTTTTCTCAGAGACTGCACCTGTACTGCTGTGTCTGGGGTGACCTCAAAGTCAAATGTGAAAGCAGAACTGCTCTTGAATCCTGCTAGTATGACTGGGCAGATATTTCAAAGTAATGCTTTAGGTGCTTCATTAGGCCTGAGAGCACATTAAAAAGCATTTTTATTTGACACACAATGCTGGCTCCTTCACCACCTTCTTGAATCCCATCTGCCCTATGGCAGTCTGCAGGCAAGTAGGAATTCTAGGGTCATGCCTAGTGAAAACCTCTGTTGTCTGCTGCATGGGTAGATGAGATTCATAAGCATCATTCAGATGGACTCCGTAGGGAATTTGAATGTTGTGTATTTCTCAAAAGCACCTCAGCTTTCAGGAGGCTCCTAGAACCCGCCCACACAAATAGGTGCAGAGATACTGGGATCAGCTGAGTGCTGTGACTGTGTTTACTGAGGTGCCTCTGTAGTAGGTGCAGGATTCTGAGTTCATTTTCATGTTAAGAAGAGAAAGAGAATTTTTCCACCTTTGCCTTGAGCTAGGTCTTCGTCCTTCTGTTTTGGGTCCTACTTGTGAATTCCTCAGTTAAGTTCTCTGCATGCCACATTTTAGTTGCATCAAGGCACAAGACCAGCTCATACAAACATGAAGACTCATAATGATCTTAATTTTTCATTCATCAGAGCAAGTCAAATAACACAAGGAGGCTTCAGAAAAGGATACCCTCACATAGTACACTGAAGTCCATTGCTCTTGAGCCAATGCGTTGGAGTGCTCTGGGAGGTGGAAATGCCAGAGATTATTCGTCACTAAAGAGCCATGGCAGAGCTTTAAAAACAGAAAACCTTGGCACCAGACAAACCTGATTTCTTTTCATTGCTTAGTATTCAGCCTTAAGGTAAATTACTCTCTAGTGAAATCTCCTGTACTTGCCACTAAATTTGTTGTCTCTTCTAAAAACATCTTTTCTCCCATGAAGGGAGATGAACAGGAAGTGTGTGTGTGTATATATATTAAATTTTAATGTGTACTAGAAAAGTCTTTATAGCGTATTTTATTTAGTAGTTCAGTATTAATCTTTACATTTACATCTGTAAATAATACTGTAAAAGTGAACTGGGACAGAGACACCTTTCAGAACTTTGTTCTGTCACAGAGCTTTAAGACTCAATCATCTGGTTAAAATTCAAAGTGGACATCTAGAATAAGTAGGTGAAAAAATAAATAAAACTTCTTGAAAGGAATAATATCCTCTTTATCTCATTATCTAAAATCACCTAAAGGCTGCAAGTTCAATTTAATCCTTCTACCATCAGTCAGCCTGAGCTTTAATAGAAAGGAGGGAGGAAAAAAAGTACTCAGTAGCTGGTCTTTGGCTTTTAACTTGATAGAGAGATGGATGCTCCCTTAATTGTGGGAGAGATGAGTAGTTAGAAAGAGATTGTGCTTCATGCCACTGAGATATATGTGGCTACTGCTGTTGTGCAGCTGCAAAAGAAAAGAAAATGCTAAGGGCAAAAGATAAAAGAGAATCTAAAGAAACAGGTGTATTTTGCTAATCTTTTCCTCTCATGGTGAGAATGATTAATCCAGTGAGGATGCTAGTCCCATTTCCACTTCGGTTGCCTGTGAGCAGAAGTTCACTGAGGCTAAAATGCCTGGAGCCCATGATTTGTACAGCATGGTGTCTCAATCTGCAACTCATACCCACAGTCAGAACATGGAAAGGGTAGCCAAGTTGTTTAATGCAACTGATACAACTCAGTCTGTGTGCAGAGGTCCTTGTATGTGTAAAACCATGTTAAATGACTCAAGGAATATTGCTGTCAGGCACCATGCTAAAGTCAAAGCAGAGCTGTAGCACTCTATAATATCGACTCTTAAAGTGTGGATTTTTCAGTTATTGGTTCTAAAAAACTGGATGTTCCTTCAGAAGGTAGTTATCTTAATATTAATGTTGACTCCATAAGCCTATCCTCAAACTTTGAGAAGGAATTTTTTTTTTCATGATTCCTTTACTTAAGTGCTGTGGTTTGGGGTCAGGGCAGCCCCCCAAACTGTAACAGATGCTCTCTGTTAACCCCTTCCCCCATGCCCAAAAGGGAAA
>NW_008602157.1:0-15508 GCF_000691845.1 Merops nubicus | reverse complement strand
AGAAGGTCTTGTCCCTCCTGATCCTTCAGCTTTACTGGAAGCGATGGCCAGGGGATGGAACACCCCACTGGTGAATCTTGGGGTCACTTATCCTGCCTGCTCCTCCCCGCAGGTGCGGGGTGCTCTCTGCCCCCCTCCGTGTGGGATGCAAGCTTAGCAGTGGCCTTGGTCTGCACACCAATCCCTGGTAGTAACTCCAAACAGTCTTACCACTGCTAAAACCAGCCGCTGCGAACTTCAGACAGAGCAGTTAATTAGAAGATCTTTAGCTGAAAAGTTAAAAACAGTGAGCAGAACCAGCTCTATTTTACCCCGAACATTAAGAAACATGGTCAATGTTTTATTTTGTATCTATGAAGAATTCCTTTTGGAGTGGAAGGTTCTACACAGTATTTTTTCAGACTATCACTGTGATGAGTTGACCAGAAAAGCAGAGGAATCCCAGATAATGTGGGCTTTCAGTGCAGTAACTTACCTTATCTAGCGACAGTGCCAAAGAAACACGGCCAGACCAGAGTATTCAGATCATGTCTCATCTCCTCAAGAACATGGGGCAGAAAATCTTTCCTAATATTTCTTACCACAAGCACAGTTAGTTTAGTTGGAATGAAGTCTATAAAAATAGAGCCCGTTTTGGCTTGAAGACTGGAAGATGCTTACTTCCATCTTTTTTCCCCTGGTGTGCCTTATTCACTGGCAGCTTGAGCTGTCATTGGCAGAAAGTGGACTTCCCATGGGCATAAATGGGTTTGTTGTTGTCTTTACACGTACCAGTTGCATTAGATACTTGATGGGGCCTGAATTTCAGTTTTTGAGTATCCTTTTGCTAGCCATACAGTGGTTTGGTTTGGAATAGTAAGAATTAATCATTAAACATAGTAAGAATTAATCAGCTGCCTCAGGCTTTGGACGCTGCTCAAACATCTCTCTTCAGTCGCCTTTGTAAATTGTTCTCTGATCCAGCTCTGATGTGACTGCTGGATCTCTCTGCTCAAAGATACTGCCCATTCAAGAAACTTTAATATTCAGTGCAAGCACATGTAGTTTATCTTCCCAGTCACACTTCGCCATCTCCATCTTAGCTATGCCGTACTACATACCACTGGGCTGTGAACCCTTCTAATGTGAACATGGACCTGCCTCTGATTTGTAAATCCAGTTACTCAAAATCAAATCAAATGCAGAACCTTTACTTAAGTGTTATAATTTTCCCATTAAGGACCTAAATTTGGCTATTAGAAGTATTTAAGCTTTTCAGCTCTGCTATCTACCTCTTTGGCCTGCGATCAAATTACTTTATTAAGTCAAAATTTATTTTAGATGAGATTTATTTGAAATCCTGTTCAAAGCACTGCCTGATATTTATTGCTCTGTGATGTAGTTGTAAAACAGAGTAGTTATTTTTCAGTGTGTTTGTTTGCTGTTTTGTTTTGTTTTTTTTTTTTTTCTGAAGAACCAAACTTGCTCAAAGTTGGAGAAAAGGAGCTTATATGTTTTGCTTATGAGTGAGTGGATTGTGGGTAGTAAGCTAATTATATGGAGAGTGGTATTTGTGGTATTAAGCAGAGTATGTGTGAAGTGAATCTGTGTCTGAAACTTGGTGTGGAGCTGCATGGAAATTTGGTTACATTACAGCTGTACCATTTGTTAACCAGAAAGACTCAAAATGACAATTAGATGGAAAATTTGGCTTTCAAGAAGAGCCACTTCACTACCTTTAATGCTTAACTAATGAACAGATTGATTTCTAACTTATCTCAAAATTTATACCTCGTTCTGAACGTTAAAGTTGTAAATTAGGAGCAATTTCCTTTTTTTTCCAACAGAGAAGAAAGATGTAATCCACACCACAGAAATAAATCACAGTGTGACCTTGAGTATAGAGTCACTACCTACCACATTATAGTCATGTTAACTAATCTAATTTGTCTCTCGTTCTGTTTAATGTTGGGAATTTACACGTCATCAATCATCTGCTTCCTGTTGGGCTGCAAAAGCCCGGGGAGGGATGGTGTGGTATGTGTGTGGAACTGCCAGATTTGTCAGACAGCAACTGAAGTGAATGTGTTGACAGCTGAAATCAGGAAGCACAAAAATGTTTTGGAAGAGCCATCCTGCTTTTGAGTCTTGAGAGCTCAGTCTGGGTTAAATGTCAGAGGACAAGATTGCCTTATTAGCCTTCCCTGGCAGCAACACTGATGGATATTGTGCAGGACAATCCATTCATGTTCTTTAATCTGAGCTGGTTTTAGTGTTTTATTTAGCAGTAGTCCTTCCTCTTCTTCCTCAAATTTATACTTTCTCTCTCTCTCTTTCTCTGTGTCTTTCAGCTGTACAGCTCCATGGACTTTGGAAGAAAATGGCAGCTCATGCATGAGCGGGTCACTCCAAACAGGTTTTATTGGTGAGTTGTGCCCTCAGGCTTTGCTTGCTTTGGGTAGGTCATGGAAGGGAGAAGGGCATCTAACTTGAAGAGATTGGTTGTTTTATCTGAACATTAAATATACCCTTGATTTTGGTCATCATCGATGTTATATGCTCAGTCCATAGTACATGTCTTGCAGTGCTATAGTCTCCATGTTTGTACCTCATCCACTAACAGTGGTGTCTTGTGCAGATAAGTACAAGTTTTTTGATAATTGCAAAACTCCTACTTATTTGCTATATAGCTACTTACAGGAACACAGAGAAACTGCCTGGTGTTTCAGTGACAAAGCTATGCTCATTGGACTCTTATTTTTCAGCCCTTCTGAAGGGTACTTTAGCCTACAACACAGGGTTTGTGCAGAGCCAGCCACTCTTACCTCTGTCCTTATGCAACCACTGGGAGAAGGGATGACTCAGACTCAGCTTTAAATCATGCTCTGAGGAGCCAGCTTCCTTCTACTGACTGGTGAGAGCCCAGGATCTGCAAACAGTTTGTTAAAAATCTGCTTTGTGACTATCTTCCTTTCCACTTCCCAGGCATCGGTCTCCAAAATTGGGAAGGTGTCTTAAAAGCAGATAATTAAACAAATTTAGTTCCTCTCTCCAGGCTCCTCCATTTCAGATGTTACTTTTCCAAACTTCTCTTCACTGTGTGAAGGACCAAGAAATAACTTTAGAGAGAAAGAGAAAACCCAGCAATATTCTTCTGTAGTTAAATCTAGGATTTAGGGCTTGAATCGGACTCTTAATGCTGTACTTAGTATACAGTATATATACATATGTATATATAAAAATATGCTGTGTACTACATATATATACAGTATATATATAAAAATATAGTATATTTTCTACTTTCATGTGATAATGGTTAGTGGAAATTTCCTGTTTGTTTCTGTCTGACACCCAAGCCTCTATATTGTTTTTCACAGTATACCTCATTTTTCATACAGTCTTTTGGTTGCATAGTTTGAATGCTGTTTTTTAACACTGCATTATATAATGCCTCTGTTTCAAGTGTTGCTTTCCCTTAGAAAACATAGAAGTCTTCTATAGTTAAAACTTGTATGGCATGGTTCTAGAAATCTTTATTCTACTCAGAAACAATAGAATCCCATTGACAATAAACTTTCCAAGAGAGTAAATTAGGTTTTTCCCAGACTGTGAGAGATTTGAACCAATTCACGGCACAGGGGTCAAAGGTGTTGAAATTTTGGAACATAATAACTCCCCTTAGCTGCCTGATTTCTTTTTTTTTTTTTTTTCTTTCCTTCTTTCTTCTTAAAGCTGCAAACTGTGATGGCTTACATGCTCTAGCTTGTAAGATGGGCACAGAAAAAGAAATGGAAGGCGAACACTTTAGCCTCGTGAATTTGGTGATTTCCTTTTATTACACTGTGAAAGAGGGAGAAAGTTTGGTACAGCTATAAGTCTCAGAGGGACAGGAACCACTACTCTGTGGTGTTCATCAGCCTATCAAATACTACATTATCAAACCTCTTAATAAAAACTTCCAGGAAAGGTGAAAAGAAATTATAGTGAGATGCCAAAACCAGAGATCAGCTACTTGTTTGTGCTGTTCTGCAATGTTTGTTAGGGGCTCAGGTAAGCATCCTTCATCACATGGGACAGTCTTGGTCTGACTTGCATGCAGCTGACTTTATCTGGAGCAGCCTTTGTCGAATGTTTTTGCCTTCAAAGCATAACTTTCATCTCTCAGCCTGCTGTGAATGGGATTGTGGAGACTGTAATCTTCACCTGGTTCATGGGATCAGTCAGCCTGACAGGGAGGGGTCTTATTTTTCTCTCTGAGACCTTTCCAAGTAATTATACCTTCCCTGAGAGAGCTCAGATATAGAGACTTTAAGGGCAGAAGAAAATCACAATTGCATCAGAACTCATGAGATTGGGATGTGAATTTTCACCCAGCAGAGTAAGCAAAACCTCTCTGTTACTCATGGTCACACAAGTCACTCTGTGCATTTTGATGTAGCTTTGCCAGGAAGCATCTGTGATAGCTCCCCACTGGTCAAAACTAAAGCCCTAAGCTCTACTTCTGATCTATGGCTTTATATCTTGGCTCTTGCCTTCAACTTCTTTCCTTTGACCTAGATGTTATTGCTGGTCACTGGGTTGTAGATTTGTGTTCTTATCCCATATGGATGTCACATGTCCTGCAGTTCATGGGACATCTCTGTCCAGTTCTTGAAGCCAGCTCAAAGTTTGTGCATGAGCTGGGATTCATCCCTGGGCTGCTCATAGTTGTAAAAACTAGAATTTGAGATCTCTAATTCTGTAGTAGTGATTCATTTGTTAGCTACACTCACTGATGGCAGTGGCAGAGCTTGAACAGAATGTGTTACTTGATGTGAATACTGGCATCCAAATTTGGCTCCCACGTGCCTTGGCCTCAGTGATTTTAATAACATAGGATCCTCTAAGGCTGGAAATAGGAGCTTGTGCTAATGTGATACAGAAATTCCCAAATCACTCATCATGCTGAAATACTCAAGAAAACTGGAACCATCATGGGTGCAAAGTTTGTTAAAGACCTACTCAATGTTCTTTTCTTTTAAAACATGTTTCTGCAGCTCCCTCTGGGTCCTGTTCATTTTCTGTCAGTGTAACTTAGACACCTGTGCTGTCATGTGGAGTGATATAAAAAAATACAGTATTGTAGAAACGTTGGGGAAGTTTCCTTGTCTGTAAAACACATGGTGTGTTCTGTACTGACTAAATTCTGTCGCTGTTCAGATAAGAACTCAAAGGACTGGAATTGTCCTTAAATTGCTTTACGGCCTCTGACTTTTCCTGTGGTGGGACAACAGGACTAAGCAGATGGGCAGGACACTTTGGTTAATGTAACATTCACCAAGCCTTGTTCAGCTCTTTGCTGGACCACAGTTTTCCATGTCATTTTAAGTGACTCAAGCTGACTTTCCTTTGTTACTCACTATATAAGATTGGGGTAGGAGAGCATTTATTTTCATTGTTGGATGTAGTGGGTGAAATACTCAAATATCAGGTGCTACAGCAGTAGATTAAGAACACTGAAAAGCATTGAGAGTTAAAAGATTCTCTAGTGGCATATGAAGTCCTTTTATAATCTCACAGCTTAATTCTTTAAAATGTGAAATTTCACAAGGTGACCTGCGTTTTCTGGCTAATCAGCTAAATTGCTGAATTTCATCCCTTGTGAATATCATCCCCCATCCATCTGTTTTTGGATGCCCTCCCTAAGTTTGCTGAGCAGACACAAGGATTGCTGTCCTATGCAGAGAGCAGAGCTATATTCATGGGGACACCAACCCCCTTTCTCAGGGTCTCCCCAGGCTGCTCTTTCTGGGAGGATTCATTCGTGTTTCCTGCCTCTTCTCATTGCTGGGTAGTATGAAGTTGTGGAAGTGGGGAAGTGGGAACATTTCCCTTTTTTTTTTTTTTTTTTTTTTTTTTTTTTTCCCCATGGTATATCTAGACATTTACCCTTCTCTCTCGTTCTTATTTTTGTTTTTAAACATTCTCTCTGGGACTTTGGGTGATTCAATCAAAGCCTGGGAGTGGGAAAGTGGGCAAACCCCATTTGTGTGGAAGAGGGGGAAATCTGCAGAGTGTTTCTGATGGCTATAAGGATATTAGGAGCACAATATGATGAGACTATCCACCAGCATGAACTTAGTCAGTAAAAGACACTGAAATACACACTAGTGGTGAAAGCTGTGCAAAAAATGCCAACAAGGCAGGACAGGAGAGACAGCAGGAGGAGGAAAATAGGACATGCACTAGCCTGGCTTCAAGGAGCAGTTTATATCTGCAAATAGGAAAAATGTGGTGTTACAAGCGGATCTCAAATACATTGCTCATCCCTTCACTAAGCCTCCCTCAAACTTTATTTTTTCTCTTTCTGTGATAACCTACCAGATTTCTGGTGGTTTCGGCATCCTTGAATGCCAGCCACAGTTGTTTTGAACTCCAGGGATTAAAAACTGGGAGAAGGGAACAGGCTGTGCTTTCGATGGAGAAGGGAAGAGGTTTTGTGTCCCCTTTGGGTATGCTTTGGATTTACTAGGTTTCTGTCAAAGTTGTTTGGGGCATGAGCCAGCAAATTTTCTTATCTCTTGAAGATAAGATTTTCAATCCTTTTTGTTGTGATTTTGGATAGGAACAGTGATAAAATTTAGCCAGTGTATTTCTATTTATTTACAGCTTGAATTTCATGAAGACTGTAGTGTAGGCTGGTTTGGATATCTGAGGGTAATGTAGCAGAAGATAAGGGAATTGCCTCAATGTTTGGAAAGTTTATGATCTTGGTTTGGATCTGCAGCTGGGCAGAGATTGGTGTCTAGTTTTATTTCCTTGTTTCTGTGACAGCACTGCTATTTCCTAATCCCAGTGCCTGTTTGGGTCCACACATTACTGTCTCAGTAGCGGTTCCAGAAGTGACCTTTGGATACAGTTAAGATTACCTTTACTTGGCTAGTTTGCCAGCAATGAAATGATTAGTCAAATATGTGCCTGTCTCTCCTGTAAATCCCACTAATCATTAACTACCAGATGGTGTCATTGCATAGTGCTGGGGAAACATTGCCTGATTTTTTACAGCCAAGTTTAGTGTTAAGAAAACATAGTCTTGTAAATGTCAAATTGACTATTAAGTAATCCTGCGTTAGTTTTTCAGAATTAAAACCGTACCATACGTGGAGCTGTGGATAAAAGGAGTAATTCCAGTTTGGCAGCCATGGGTAACACCACCTGCAGCATCACTGAAGCATATACGCAGTGGCTGTTCATCTGGACTGCACATGAGGAACTGAACAGGGACCTATTATTGGGGGCTCCCGTGGGCTAATGACTCATTTGCCTGCGTTAAGGGACTTGCTGCCCATGCCCTGTGGGTGACAACACCTGGGAAAGGTTTTCCTCCCAAAGGGCAATGCTAACAAATCTGGAATGTATTACTCAGGCCACAACAACCATGAACTGTACTAGGCTGAGACCAACATTTTCAAACTCTTGCCTCAAGCTCTGTAATAAAAGTTCAGGAGAGATGAGACCTTTTTAAAAGATCTTGGCATATATTGAAAAATTTCCTTGCAAGATCACATTAGTTAATTAAAGATCACAACACCATGATGATAATATCACAAAATTTATTTTCCTTTTCACTTAAAGATGGGCAGGTGGGGGAACTGTGAGGTTAGGGATTTTATTTTAATTTTGTGTGCCTACAATTAATGCAGTTGGCACTATAGATATATAATGTTTCCAAACATTAGGTCTTAACTGACTAGTTTGTGATTACACAGTAAGTCAGTGGCAGAGATTTTAATAGAATCTAGATACAGAGATGGATACTTTTCATTGGCTAAAATAGTGTTTATTTTTGTTGAGAAACTTTCAAGTCAGTAAAGATAGAGTTCCTATCAACATCATCAAAATGTTTCTTTGAAAAAATTAAAGGAACACCCTGAAATGTTAGACGTTTTTGGATGGTTTTTAAAGCATTTTTTGAAAAAATTGAATAATATAATAGTTTGCAATATATGCACTTTGCAAATTAAAGTAGGGAAGGAGTGCAGTCTGAAACAAAGTGTCTGAATAAAGCCACCTTAGAGAAATCCTGACTCCTATTCCCATTTTGGTCTTTCATGATGCAGAGCAGGTATTGGTCACAAATACCCAAGCTAGATGTTCAGGATGCTTATCATGTGCTTCTTCATAACTGTGAGCAGTAGCTGACAAAAGTGATCAACAATGTTTTGTAAACTTTATGACCTTTGTAAGGTTTTTATTTTGCTTTTGTCCATGAACATATTTTTTTCCTAAACTTAATCCTATCCTGTTTTTCAGCTACAGATTGCTAAGTGTTCTTCCAGGGATGTTATGATTTCCTGGATATGAGAGTATTAAGAGTATATAATCCTAAATGACCCTAAGAACAGGAAAATCCTTCACTTTCTGTCTCTGGGGAACTTTGCAGGACTGTTTTATAGGGTCCACATAGACCTCACCTGTTCTGTTTGTGCCTATGGTTAGTGTAATGTTGGGACTACCATTCCCATTTCTGAGGACAGCCCAGGTTTTTTTTCTACTACAATCTCTGCAAGATGGACACAAATAGTTGGATCTGGGAAAGCATCTTTGTAGAAGGTGGAAAAATACCCTAGTACACTACTCAAGGATAATTACAGAATATCTTCTGTTTACTTGGGGTTAAAAGCAAAGATATTTGGGTTCTCTAAGCTCTAAATAGTAAGTGATGCATTGAAAGAACTCCTAAGGGATGTTCATTGCCTGACTGCTATCACAGCCAAAATGACTTCTTTCAACAGGTGGTGTTGAAAATTGCTTCTGGAAGGGCAATTTTGGAATAAGTTGCCTTTGAGGAACTTTTCTTCCTAACCTCCTTTTGCTTGAGGATCACAGCACATCTTGCAGAAGGAAGGAGTACCCCTTTTCCACTAATGTAACTGTGGATGTCCTTACATAAGCACTGTCTGGCTTTTAGAATTTGTGATTTGTTGTGATTTTAGTACAATTTCTGATGTCAGCCATATTTATGACTTTAATATACTATGGCTGGTAATAATTTTTTAATTTTTTTTTTTTAAGACTGGAAAAATAAGGGCTGAAATATTTCTGTTCATTGGTTTTAGATTTAATGCTTACTACTGTCACATATTATACTGAATTTAAGGCAAAAAGCCTTTTGCTTTGCTCTCTCATCTATCGGGTTTCTTTATGCTGCAGGGGCCAGTCTGCTCTTTTCTTTCCCCCATTGTTAATCTGACATTAATTTGTAATCCCCCCCCACTGTCCTGTGACCAAGTGTCTGAGACTGGAACAGACCAGAGAAACCACTGGTAAGGAAGATCTGAGGAGCAATTTTTTGAATATTTAAGATACTCAGTTAAGATTGATCCCTGGACTAGACCCCAATGCTGTGTCTTTCTGAATGGTGCATGGTGGAAGAATCTGTTTCCTCCTCATGCGACAGGGTACCAGAGAAGATGTCCCAAACTTCATCTCTGTGTTCCCTAGTCCAGCACTGGAAGTTTAAATGCTGTACTGCAGACTCCTGCAGCCTAGCTGGGCTACTTCATGTGCACCAGGGAGAGCCAGAATGAACTCAAACACAAATTAATTTCAGTCTGTCAGTAACAGTCCCAGAGTAATTCCTTGTGGTACTTTGTGGGAAGCAGTGATGAAAGCCAGCCCTCTAATTAATATATTGAATAATGAATCTCTCTGAGGCATCTCCCATACTGTCAGGGCTTGGCAAAGCTAATCGCAAGCTGGGCTGCTGGGCTGACAGTAGTATCACATTTTGCACTCTCTGGCTAGCAAAGAATACTCTCCCACTTTTTTTTGGTGAGATTTGGCTTAGGTTTTGGCCTTTGTTCTATACCACGCTAATCTCTCTGGGCAAATGGGTGAATTTTCAGTGCGGGAGAGAACACCTCTGGCTTTCAGACAACTAGAACAGAAACATTTGGGAGCTGTTTTAAAAATCACCACCATTCTGTGAGAAGTTTAGGAATGACCTTTTCACATACTCTGATTATGGACATAATTTTCCAGCATTTTCATTCAGTCGCAAAATACCTGATGGCCTCAGGGACTGAGCATATTCCCTGGACCTAGCCCCTCCTTTGTCCCAGATCTCATCCCAGATGACCCACTTGGATTTCAAAAGATGCATCTTTGTGGGGATCCTTACAGCTTGTTTCTTTACAGGAGCTGGGTCTGGAAGCATTCTTGTATTGGAGAAAGTTGCAATCTAATGGAGAATTTATCCTCATTAAGTACATCAATACTATAAGGGACCATTTTTATTTGAAACTAGATTTTCAGTCATGCCTCAGAGCCCTTCAGGTAGATATTTCTCAAGAATCAAGGAGGGCTCAGGTAAATTCCAGTCGAGTTCTCTGAACTGACTTCAACCTGTGAACCTTTGGAAGTTTGCCTGCCGTTAAATTGAACAAAACCAGTTGTTTTTTTTTAACAGAAGGAGCCGAACCCATGCTGTGCAGAAAGAGCCATCTTATCATGGCAAAACAGACAAGATGTTTCTGCATTCATTTAAACATGAGCCATTTGTGTTGCTCAGTAGCATCCATTAAAGATAAGGAGGTCCCTCTTTATGCCTTCTGCCTGTTGGAAATTAACAAACTCTCTTAAAATGACAATTCATCAGCAGTTCTATGAGGCAGAATTCATTCTCGGCAAGAGAAGAAATTGAAACTCCCGTCCTTTCATTCCCTGGCATTCCCCTGAGCCTCCTCTGTAGAATGAGAGGAGTTTAATTCTCCTATTGTAAAGCATAGGGAGCACCAAGCTACATCAGAACATAAGAGCAGGAAGGAGTATCTTATTAGCTGCACTACAGGTTCTTTTAAATAATGTTGATCCAGTAACTTGTCTCTTGCTGATCATATACAGAACAAGGAGGAGAAGCCAGTGAGCGAGGCTGTATCACTTGCATATTTGTAGTGAGCTAATTGGAATAGGAGATAGCAATGGTTATCATAGCTCTGCAATTATCTCACAGATAATTGTCCTCCATTGGGCAGAAGGCAGTAAAAATGGGATGTAGTCGCATTTCCATGTTTAGTGGAATATCAGAAGTTTTGCAGCTGAGTTTAAGAGAGAGAAACATAGTGACCTGTGGCTGCTGCAAAGACTGAGGAAATAATAAATAATACCTGTAGACTTCAGAGCTGATTTCAGTAGGTTCTGTGGTTTTTCCCATAAGAGAAAATCTTGGTTTTTATTGGAGAAAATAATGAAAATCAAACCAAAACCCCTGTCAGGTTTTTGGCCAAAGGGTACAGAAAGATTCTTATGTTTTTTGCTCACAATATTTTGGGGGTTTAGGATTTGATTGAAAAATCTTTGAGGGAAGGAGACATGTTCCATTATAATATTGATTTTAGGGGCAATCTGTAGTAGTGACTCCCTAAAGCCATTTCTGGATTTGCTGTAGTTTCTCCTGAATTTTTTGTTTTCTTTATATAAACCAGTAGACTTGAACAGTGCATATTACTTTTTGTTTCACTTTGTACTTTTCTTCCCTTTTATTGCTCATCTATAATAACAGATTAAGAACCTGACAGAGAACTCTTGATTTACCTGCAGCTTGACCATATATCTTTACTTCTTGACGTGTGGATAGCACAAACTCCTATTTCAGTATTCTGACGTGAGCATTCTTACTTGAAAATGGTAGTGCTTTGGGTTTGGGGACACTTTGGGATGCTGATGTTGTGAAGAGCTAGGAGTGCATCTAGTGCTAAGCCTCCTGGGCAGCCCTGTCTCCTTACTGCTTGTGCTGCTGTATCCATTTAACTTGAAGCAAGGGAACCGACAAAAGCTCTGTCCTTTGTCTGCTCTCTCCTTCTACAGTGTCACTCTTCCACTGAGGGAGAGACCAGCAAATGGCTGTGGCCGCTCCTCTTCATTCTGTCTTTGAGAATGTTGTTTTGAACCTGTCATGTTGAGACATGTGGTGATCTGCAGCCCTCCTGTCACCATGCTTTTACCCATCATAGTCACATAGACTTGCTGTTTCTGCAGACAGTCTGTTTTTGCATTTCTGCTGCCAGAATCGTTTTTGTTTCCTGCTGCTTTGTCTTTTCCGGTTGCGGATGTTGGGACACATGAGCATCTCACTCTCAGCAACTGATTGAATGTGGGGGTTTTGGGCTGCCTTTTTTTTTTTTTTTTTTTTTTTTTTTGCCAAGACACATTGATTCATTTATGCTTTCTGGTCCAGAACAGAGTAGTTTATTTTCTATCTTTCTCCTCCTTCTTCTTTCCTCTCTCCCTTTCCTAGCTAATGTTTAAAAGTCAAAGAATGAAATAAGCCATTTGTTCTCTTCAGGTTAGCATCTGAAATGCAGAGAAACAACTGTCACAAACCTAGTTTTTCACTTTGCCTTTCTCCAAAATGCATAAACTGAACCACAAATTAATTTCCAGAATGTTAGATGTTATCCCAGGGTGATTCTGCAACAGGGAATGTGGATACTCAACCTTCCTTAATTAATACAATGTACAATGATCATAGGCATATGGGGCTCATCAGCATATCCTATACATTTTGCTGGTGCCAAGTTTCATACTGGCATCATCTCTTTGGAAAATTTAAGTTTTATTTTTATTCTTCTACTGCTGCATTCATTTATTAAATGATGCCCTCACTGTGAATGTTTTCAGAGGCACCATATTCTGCCTAAGACTGTTAATAGCTGAATCATTGTGCCTTAGAATTTCAGGCGTCTCATACTTGCAGTCAGAAAATGCTCATACAAATGAGGGCAATTAAACACACAGTGAACTGAGAATCCTTATTTTGGTGTAAAACATTGCTTGAACAGGTCATGTTTAAGGTACTTTTGCTAGGAGACAAACTTAGAAGAATATTATGAATCTTCTAAATATTCCCCTCCCAGGTGGGAAACAATAAGTCCAGTGAAGTCCTTGGCTGTAAGACTGATGGGCTGAGCCGATGATTTCTTTGAGTACATACATTAGTTTTCTAATGTGGGCAGAACCAGGGCTGATTCATGTTTCCTGAAAAAACAAAGCAATAATCCACAGCAATTCCCTATCTATGTGACTTTCAAAGAAGGATGCCCAACCACTGGGCAAATATTAATTAACTGAGCTTCCTAATATAGTAGGCGCTAAACTAATTTTGAATCAAATGCAGAGAAAGAGATGAAAGTCACTCAATATGTTAGTGATCTGTCTTGGAAGAGAAACAAAACCTCTGTATTTGGGTTTCACACATCTGCACAAAGTATAGCTGGCTAGAAAGTGTAATTTCCCAGATTTATTTTTTTTTCCCCCTTGTGCTATACAACCACCCTGCCCCCATCCCCTACAAAATGTTCTACTCCCAAAGTTTCCTTTGGGAAACAAAGAGGTTAAGTAGAATGAATTACTCCTCTGGATTTGATTCCCCCCCAATAAAATGGATTAGATTTTGGTCTCCAAAATTACTTTTCTATGCAATAACTGCATTTCAGGTTTCTGCTTCTCCTATTTTTCTGTTTTTTCCTCTACTAATTGAAAAAAAAGAAGGATGGTGGGGGAAGAAAAGGATGAGAAAGGAGACAAAGCTAAAATGTGTTGTTTTCTAGTGTTCCCAAAGATAGACTTTTATTTTTCTTTCCTCAAAGGACTTGAAATTTAGAATATTGAAGATGAAAATAAAAAGTGTCCTGCAAAAAGTAGTCCTTCCTTCAGAAAGCAAAATGGAATCAAACCATTCTGCTGGATTATATTTCAGATTTGTCCACCATAAAGTTTGCAGACCTCTAATCCCAGGTAGAACCCCTCTCTCTTCTCTAGAAAAGCCTTCCTCAAAGCATCACTGTCTGAGTTGGATGCGTGTGGGACAGAAAGCTGATGGCATATTGTGCATGGAACCTCTGAGGCATCTTCAAGGCAGTAACATCTTAAGTTGATGAGCTAATGCTTCATTACTAGCATTGTATGCTGGTGCTGCTAGGACTTGACAAAAAAAGGAAAGGCTTATTCCATTAGGGTAAGCCCTCAGGGCTGGTTTTATATAGCCTGGATGAGCTGTGCTCTGATGTGTCAGGGGCAGCAGGCTGCAGGGGAGTAGCTGATTTAGTCTGTAAGTAAGCATCAGGACTGTGCCTGCACCTGGGAGCTTGCTAGGAGTACTGGCTTGACCTAGCTGACAGATCTGCTCCCTGCGTGAGTCCCAGTCTCCAGGAGAAGTTATTTCAGGCACCACTGGGAAATTAAGAGGCCACCTCTGGCACATGCCCTGCCTGTACAGTTGGCCCTTTTGAACCTTGGCAGGACTGTGAGTAAGGATCTTCGTTCACCCTTCTACCCACACACTTTCTTGAGTTTATTTCACAAAAATTTGATTATGTTTATTGAAGTTTATAGTATAGGTTGGGGAATAAATGCCAGAGGACTTTAAAGGACTTGGACCTGTTAGCTGTGATCTAAGCAGAATTATTTGTACTTTCTTGGTTTTTGAATCAATATGAATCAAGAGCAGCTTTGTTCTGTTGATAAATATACTTTAAAGATATTCTCAGGTTCAGTGGCATTTCTTTCCCATTGCACTGAATTTCTGTGGTATCAAGAGTCACTCTCTTTTATGTACTGTGAAGAGAAGAAAAAGTTTCTCTGGGCAGCAGAGCCTGCTGTCTTTTGTGGATTCTTCAGTGACTGGTGACACGGCTCAGCCTAAATGGCAACTTTTCCTTCAAGCTGAGGATTGATGTGGACCTCCTTGTGCTTCCTGGCCTGCTGCACCCAGGAAACAACTGTGTGTAGCACGTTTTTAGTTCTGGGAGCTGTAATCCACTGACTTTACATGTAATTTACAGTTCACACGTTCAGCAGATAGTGGGGATGAAATGCAGGTAGGTAGATGCACATGTGCACGTATGGAAACACGTGCAGATGCCGTGAACACCTTACGTTTTGTTTCCTTTGAGGTACCAGGGAGATCATTTCCTTAAAATTCATCAGGACCTTGTTAAAAAGGATTGGCTTTGCTGAAAATAAATGAGCTGAGAATAAACACTTGGCATTATTTTTGCCTTATCTGGCAAGCTAAGTCTCACAACAGTTATTTCTGCTGATGTCCAGAATTGTAGTGATCGCAGAAATTAGCACTGGAGAAGGTGTAGTAAACTCCAGGGACCTGGCTAAGACACTTCTTACAGTATCTTCCTGCCCATCATTTTTATCTAAGCTGCATTTGAAGTATGCTGTGTAAGGAGGCTTTGTAACTCTTCAGAGACCTCATCACACCCTATCACATCAAGCATCATCTCCCCTTGCTCAGCCACAGGGGATGTGTTTATGTGTTTCATACATTTTTTCCCCACCAGTTCAATATTTGTACCTGTTGTTAACTAGGGTAGTTTATGGTGTGTCATTGGCCTAGGGTGTGTGCAGCTTGGGTCCACACTGGCTGTTACATGCACTGAGTTAGTGCCTGCTGGAGCGAGTTTTAGATGTGGCTGCACTAAATAACAGGTGAATACACAGAATCCCCTTGACCAACTGAATATAAGAGCAGTTACTC
>NW_008602156.1:31852-34646 GCF_000691845.1 Merops nubicus | reverse complement strand
TGGAGTGACATTGGCTTTCCTCCTGTCCTCTGGCACCTCTCCTCTTTGCCACAATTTAGCAACAATGATGGAGAGGGGTAGAGTGACAACGTCAGCCAGTTCCCTCAGTACTCTTGGGTGCATCTCACCAGGGCCCATGGACTTATGTATATGCAATTTCCTTAACTGATCATAACCCCGTGTTCATTGACTAGCAGAGAGTCTTCCCTCCTCCAGGCTTTCTCTCCCACATCTAGGGTCTGAAGTTCTCAAGGGCTGGTCTCAGGGTTAAAGACCGAAGCAAAGGCAGCATTCAGCAGCTCTGCCTTCTCTGCATCCTCAGTTACCAGGGCTGCCGCCTCACTCAGCACTGGGCCCACACTTCCCCTGTTGTTCCTTTTACTGCTGATAACTTTGAAAAAGCCCTTTTTGTTCTCTTTTACTTTGCTAGTTGTAGTTCTAAGAGGACTTTGGCCTTTCTTATTAGTTTCCTACGTGTCCAGACACTTTCCCTATATTTCTCCCAAGTGACAAGTCCATTCTTACATGAGCTAAACACTTCTTTCTTCCATGCGATTTCCTTCAGAAACTCCCTGCTCATCCATGCAGGTCTCTTAACGCATCTACACAATTTTTTACTCAGGGGAACGCACCTGTCTTGGGCTTGGAGGAAGTGTTATTCGAAAATTGACCGACTTTGTTGGACTCCTTTACCCTCCAGAGTCTTAGCCCATGGGATTCCTGCAAGTAGATCTTTGAAAAGTGCAAAGTTAGCCCTGCGAAAGTTCAGGGTTGTAATCCTACTTGTTGTCCTGCTTTTACTTTGTAAAATACCAAACTCCACCGTGTCGTGGTCACTGTCGCCAAGGCTGTTCCCAACTTTAATGTCCCCAACCAGCCCTTCTTCATTCGTTAATACAAGGTCCAGCAGTGCACCTCTTCTCACTGGTTTCTCCACTACTTGCATTAAGAACTTATCATTGATGCACTGCAAGAGCCTTTTCGACTGAACTTGCCTGGCTGTGTGGCTACTTCCCAACAAATATCAGGGTGATTGAAGTCAGCCATGAGTACCAAGATTTGCAGACTTTAAATCTGCATGTATAGTCTGGAACTAGACCAAGAGACTGGGTGAAATCCATAGTTTGGGAACTGGTGCCAGCAGTACCTGGGCTTCCTATAGCATCAAAATAATCAGGAAAGCTGTATGAAGTAGAGCTACTTCTACAACTAGTAGTGTACTACTACAACTAGTAATGTGCCAAGAGATGGCAGGCAAATGCTTGGTAAATATTTACTTTCTTTGTGACTTACTAGCTGTGACACACAAAATTCGTTTTGGATGTAACGATGATTTGCCTGTATTACTGTTATAATTTCATCTGCAGTAAGAGAATGTGCAGTTTTCCTCCAGAGCTGACACTATCAGTTGTGGCTATTCTGAAAGAGGTGGAAAAATAGGTATCTGTTCCTATGAAGAAACTGAATTTAATGGGTTGTAGTAGTGAAATTGAGCACGCATTTTGCACAACTCAGTATTTCTTTGGTGGAGATTTAATTCTGCCATGTGTTGTGGAAGATTGTCTGTATATTCTGTATTCCACAAGGACTGTGGTGAATACCTTACACTTTCTTCATACAACTTCTTAAAAACTTTCCCTGTGCAAAGACAATGACAGCAAATGTCTTAATTGCCCATCATCTATTCCCTGAACTCATAGTGACTGTGTACTTAACATGTGCTAGATCAACTCTTAATTCAGTAGAAATGAGAATAATTTAGAAGCCAGTTACGCCGTGGAGGTTACAAGGAAATGCTTATTTTACATCTCATTATTTGCTTTTGATCTACTCATTAAGTAATCTCAAATGCTGACGTCCTAATTCATAGGATGAAAATATTCATAGTGTGCAAAGATATACCTGTGTTTGCTAATTCACAGGCCTGCCGGGGAAAAACGGTGCAAAAGGCAACCAAGGAATTGGGGTTCCTGGGATCCAAGGCCCCCCGGGACCTCCAGGTGAGGCATGTCTTAGCATGCACTGAATCTGCATAGCTAATAATTTTAAAAAAAAATGTGTTTTGGAAAATGTTGTTGTAATTTGAAAAAAACTTTGTTTTATGGCTAATGCCTGTCTCTTGCATGCCTCTGAAATTGTCATGC
Source organism: Merops nubicus (assembly GCF_000691845.1). Lineage (NCBI taxonomy): Eukaryota > Metazoa > Chordata > Aves > Coraciiformes > Meropidae > Merops > Merops nubicus. Next base: position 32,502 of record NW_008602156.1, on the reverse strand, counting down.
AATACATTATTGAATATAAGACAGGTCTTGTAGAGATTGGTACCTGAGACTGCTGTTTCTTGATAGATGGATGTTGAAGTCAGCCATTATCTGGAAACTGAGACCTGATATAATCATGTGACTTGTAAACATTGCTTACTGAAGAAAAATGTTCCTTCTAACAGCAGTGTGTTCATGCAAAATGCTAATTTAAGCATTTGGAAGAGATATTAGGGACTGATCCAAAGCCAGAGAAACAAATAGAAATAGGAGGATTCTGATTCATGCCATGCTGGTTTCAGATTATATGATAAAATATGACAGTGTACAAAAGTAGATTTTTATATTTCCTTTTGAAAGCTATTTAAAGTGTTTTCTGCATGCTTAAAAAAAAAAATCCTAGTGAGGTGTCATGGTGGTTATATAAAGATAGAAGCAGTTTTTGACAGGAAGTATCTTTTTGAGAAAACAGAGTTTTCTTTATCTGCATACTTCACCAAAAGCGTGGGCTTGCGGGTCCCTACTTGCTCCTGTTTTCATTTTAATAAAAATGCTCTGTAATGTGTTTGTTTATTGCATGTGAAGGTCCTGAAGGTCCACCAGGTATGAGTAAGGAAGGACGTCCTGGAGACCGTGGGCAGCCTGGTAAAGATGGAGATCGTGGAAGTCCA
>NW_008602156.1:0-31821 GCF_000691845.1 Merops nubicus | reverse complement strand
GAATGCCAGGACCGGTTGGACCCCCTGGAATTTGTGACCCATCACTATGTTTTAGTGTAATTGTGGGGAGAGATCCATTTAGAAAGGGACCAAATTATTAATTTGTGGTACAGTTGTTTAGAGAAATAGGTATGGTGCTTGTCTTTTATGGTCTTTCAAGTCTCAGGAAGGTGACCAGCAATAATCCCATAAGCAGGAACAAACATACCTCTGGCATTATAAACATTATAAATGATGATCCCAAAGGGTGTGCGTTCCTTTAGAAAAGAAACTACAATAATTGTTTTTTATAACTTGCATTGATTGAATCTCAAGTGTTTTTAAAGAGATTGTCAGTTTTAATAGGAATAAAAATAACTATAATATTTGATATTTAGTATTTAAGTGTCCTATCACATTCCTGTTATCACTGAAGTCCTTTGCAAAATTACTGGAGATGCCACCGGGAGCAGGATTAGGCCTTCAATGGTGTTGTTCAGGTAGAAATTACTGTGAAATTTTTCACATGCAGCTGACATATACAGTATTTGATTTTGAAAGTATGTGGCTAGCTTTGACTTCATATGTATGTGAATCTCATTGGCTTGTGTACTTTTTATGTCATAGCTCCAAGTGTTTTGTGAATGAAAGCATCTATCAGACTTCTATAAATTAAGAGAAATGTGTGGACTTATTATGGAAGTCACATCACCTATTTTACGATGTAACTCTTTGCTTAAAACCAAGGTGGTAGAAATGCAAGGGTAGAACTACTGGTTCAAGGTTTTATTGAAGATGGTACTGTCAGCTACAGAAGGTCAAAAGGTTCCATGTGGGTGATTCAACTTAGGTGAAAATGGCATTAAAAAAAATAGAACAAAAAATGGTATAGCTGGCTTGTAGCTATGATTTGACTGAAATAATTTAAAAATGTTTGCATAACCCCAGTGTAACTGCTCTGTGTAATTAATTGTTAAGTTGTATGCCCTTTGCTGTTTCTCCCCAAGTACTGCAGCTGCCAAATTGAAGAAGTGGGTTTGCAAGGAGGAAGGTCTGACTGCTGGCTGACTAGCTGTAACATTTGTTACGCTGTTCCCTTTTTCATTTAAAGCAAGCTATGTGTAATTTTCATTGTATGATTTGCTAATGGGCTTTATTGCTTGCTTTTACATAAAGAGCAAAAGCACAGTTCCACTGAGAACTTAAAATCCATTTTTTAAATTAAGGCAGTCTTGTATTGAACTTAACTGATGCTTTATAAATGGCATTTTCTAATATGTTGTTTTTCTGTTGTCCTGCTATCAGAGGTTGGTAATGTGCTTGACATTCAAGGTGAAATAAAATTTCTAAAGGACTGCTGGTAGTTTGATGAGTGATTGCAAGAGTTGCCTGTGTCCTGTGTCACAGAAAAGGATGATGCCATGGAATGATAGTTCCACCTCGCAGCTGTGCTTTTTTTTTCCCCCCCCCCTATCCTTCCATTTCCTCTGGAAAAAGCAAGATCTCTGGGAGCAGCACCTTTCCACTGGGGTCCCACCTCCTCTGGGGCAGAGAGTGCCAGAGCAGCCACTTCTGCACTATGCCTGCAGAAGAGTGCTTGCAGTGAGCAGCTTAGCCAAACCACAGCCTTGGTTATAGCAGAGTGCAATCGTTAGCATCTCATAAAACCTACTCTAAAAGCATCCAAGATGGTGTTTGAAAGACGCTAATGTAGCTGAGAAGTGAAGCTAAACATGAAGCTTCCTCCCAATACAAGGGTTCCTCTGTACACACTGTAGGACTTCAGTTATTTGAACAATCATTGAGTGAGTATGTGGAAGAAAGAATGCAGAACACTCTTATTTTGTCATGTTCAATCTCACGCTGTTTATTTTTTGGAAAGCTGGAAGTGAATCATATTGCTAGGTCAGGAAGGAATCAGGATCACATCATGTTTGTAGAACCTTTCCAGTCTGTCCATGCTGCAATGCTGATTTAAATCCACATTTAAGGTATCTTTTCCATTAAGATGTATGGTGGTGTGACTGGCAAGCTTGGGAAGAAGCAAAAACAACAAAAAAAGAGCAAGTCAGAAGGACCTCTGACTGCAGCAAATGCAAACAGAAAACCAGGAGTCCTTACTTGTAGAAAATCCCAGTATCTGTTTTCATTATAATTTAAAATTACACACATACACTCTTCCACATCAGAAACATGGTGAAGAACTTGGAAATTATATTTCACTTTTTTTACTGCATTCATCTAGGCGAAACATTTCCTCCTATGTCCAAAGATTTCAGTTTTATGAAGAGGAAGAGGAATTTTAATGTAGTGCATTTGAGAGGAAAAAAGTCTTGAAAGTCAGCCAGTCTGTTCAGTAGCTTTAGGTTATGCTTTCATTTGATCAAATCCACACATATATTGAGCTTCAATTTTAAAGATGGTGGTGGTTTTGTCACCCCATTAGTCCTATTGGAGAGTTGTTTCTGAGTGACTCTGACTGAGGATCTGTATGTAATTTCCAGTGTGTATCTATTTATGGCCATTATATATACCTTCATTCTTATGCTAACATTTTCTTTGGCTTGAGTTACTCCTTGTCTTTTGGCATATTTTAGAAAACAAGTATTCCCTGACAGCCTTTCATCTGCTATGTTAGGTAAGCAAAAATTTGACTTTCCACCTGTTTGAAAGGCTTTGCACTTCCTGTTCATCCTTGTAGATCTCTGCTTCACTTTCCTGAGGGTGCATGAGTTACTCAAAATATGTCCATAATTCTAAGTAAGGGACCTCAGTTGTGCCTTGGTGATGTTGATACTTACTCAAACCATACAGCTGTGTTCAGCTTCACATTTTCTTAATTCTTGTGTAAGTTATACAAGAGTCATATAGGTCTTCTTTGTTGTGCTACTATTACCCAGATCTATTCCCTTTTCTCTGTTTCAGGTTAGAGGGGACCTTGACTTAAAGTGGCTGTCTTACTAGTTCTTAAGTGTATGAGCTTACAGTTTGCAGCACTGCATTTCAGAGTTGTTTCACTGTCTTCATTCCAAACTAATTCATCTTGTGTTCTGATCCTGCTTTCTTTTGATCCAGTCTTTGTTAGCATGCTCCTGCTTTTTGTGTCAAGGTCACTACAGAAAACAGTATTGTCAATTCCAAAACAATTGCAATCATCAAAGCAATCCACTTTTTACCAATGGTAGTATTTCCCTGTCATCTACCTTATTCTCTTATTCGTTTTATTGTTCCCTTAATTTGAAACCTGTATCTTCACAGAATCATAAAATAAGAGTTGGAAGGGACTTCAAGGATCATCTCGTCCAAGCTTTCTTGGCAAAAGCATGGTCTAGACAAGATGGCCCAGCACCCTGTCCAGCTGAATCTTAAGGTTGAGGAATCCACCACTTCCCTGGGGAGATTTTTCCAATGGCTGATTGTTCTCATTGTGAAAAATTTTCCTCTTGCATCCAGTCAGAATCTTCCCCAGGAGTAACTTTACCCATTACCCCTCATCTTTTCCATGTGACTTTGTAAAAAGGGAGTATCCATCTTCTTTGTAGCCACCTTTTAAATACTGGTACATGGTGATATGGTCTCCTCTAAGCCTTCTTTTCTCAAGGCTGAACAAACCCATTTCTTTGATCCTTCCCTCATATGGCACCTTCTCAGTCCTGTAATCATCTTTGTGGCCCTTCTCTGGACCCTCTTCAGCCTGACCACATCTTTTTTGTATTGTGGGGACCAAAACTGAACACATTATTTCATGTGTGGCCTGAGGGAGAGAGATAGAGTGTTCAGGATGGCCTCCCTTGGTTCCAGTGACATCTCACCTGGTCCATTCCTCAAAGGTGGTGGGTGCATGCCAAATAAATGTATTACTGTCCTTTCATCCCCTTGTGTTGTAGGTGGTAGTCCCTCATTTACATGAAAAGCACAAGAGAGTGGGGACAACCTTTCCTCAAATACAGGAGAGGGGCAAGGGTAGCATTAACCCTTTCCTCCAGCTGAGTCGGGGGTTGCAGAGACCCTGTATCAAACTACTGCTGGGCGACCCTTTGGTGAGGCATGTGGCCAGCCTTCTCTATGTAGAATGGGTACTGGTTTGTGCAAGGAAACAGGACTATCCATCCTCTGATGCATTCTATGCCTGCTTGGGTGAGCTTGTATCGCAGTGTCTCCTCACAAAGGTCTGAGGCATTAACCCCTCAGGAGGAGTTTGGCTGTTGCACATCTGGGCCCATCGATTTGTCAGGCTCCTGTAATAATTCACATACCAACTTTTCCTTCCCTGATGGTGGGTCTATGTTTGCATTGACCTGTTCTTTTTGTTCCCAAGGCCTATAGCCATCCCTTGCAATTCTGCAGTGATGTGAGTTGTCCCACCATGTTTCAGTTATTCCTGTGATACTGTAACTTTTTGACTGGGGTGGAACTCCAGTTCCTCCTGTCTGTTCCCCAGGCTGTGTGCATCAGTATACGTACACTTGAGGTGGTTGGTCTTCTGGTTCTCATCTTGGGAGGCAGCTACCAATCAATTGGCTTGTGTTATTTTGTTTGTTTGTTTGGCTGGTATTTTGTATATGCAAATAAAAGAGAGACTTCTAATTTTCTCTACTCCTTCTAGTATCTAAGGCAGCTCAATCTGGCCTAGCAGGAGTGTTTCTGTGCAATGCTGCTCAAAGACTACAGTCTCAGCTAGTGCATGTCTTTGTTGCAGCTTTAAAGCAAAATCTCATGTTGGAGCTATTTCATTTTCTATTATAATACAGCAAGACTAACAAAATTAAATCAGTCAAAGGCTTCATTGAATGTAAAACAAACTTCAAACCATTGATCTGCAAAAGGAGATTTGAAGTTGAATCTGATTTCCTTAACTGCTTACCTGTCTGGATGGTTTGAGCTTCAGTACTGCTCTATTTTTGCTAATTTTGCTCTGAGTTCAAGTCTGTGAACCTGTCACATTTCTACAGAAAGGATTTGGTTCTGACAAGTTGGATTATTCCAGAGGAAATGGTAACCATCTAACCTGTGCAGACACCTCTTTAGAAGCTAACAACAATGTAGCTTTTTTAGACGAAGACAGAAACTTTGAAAACCTTGTTCTATATGATTAAATAGCCAGAAACTATTAGCAAGTGCCTTGCATCCCATTTAAATGCAGGCATAATAGCCTAGGAACGTGTGATTTAGATTATTACTCCTTATAAGATTTTATCAAGGCAGAATTTAGCTGACTCCACTAACATTTCATTTTCTGACCTCATTTGATATAATAAGATTATATAGTAAATGTAGATGTGTTCAAGATAATATCTTGCTTGGATCCTTTAATTGAGATTATGAATATTTTTCCCAGATCTTCAAATAATTCTAAAGTAACAGGTTAAACAAATGGTATGAACTTGAGTACTAGCAGATTAATGATCCACAGGAGAGAGACTTATTTACTATTTGTGCAAACTATATGAAGTTCTTGTGGGTTTTTGGGTGTTGATCTGCAATCAGAAGCTGTGAATAAAAAAAACCAAAAAAACAAAAAAACAAAAACACAAACAAACAAACAAAAAAAACCAAAACAAAAAAAAACCAAACCCCAAACCAAACACTGTGAAACATGTCACCATCTACCAGATATTGTCTGGAAACAGTTGCAAGAAACTCTGTTAACTGACATTTACTTACTTTCCTGGTGATAGTTTTTAAAGCTGGGCTAGTTTTTAAGCTGAAGGTAAGATACAAAAAAAATTTCAGGGTTTTTTTAGTAGCATCTTGCTGTGTGGCCTTGAGTTAAAAACTATGCTTCCTGGTTGGTTTTGTGCCTGTTGGTGTCAGCAGAGGAACTACAATTTACTATACTGTATTTTGAATACAGCCTCAACTCATAATATCTCTGTGTGTGTAAAATGGATTTAAAATTTACCACTTTACTATGGTTGTTGATTTCTATTGCCTGTTAGATACTGAGGCATGTACCTGGACATAAAGATGCAGAACTGCAAAGTATTACTGTGGGAACTGAATTCCTTAATGAAAGCTTAGTGTCATATAGAGTTCAGCAATTTGCACCCCTGAGAATCATGATTTTAGAGAAGTTTGGAGAAAATACATATGGAGTGATATGTCTCTCTATATACACATATATAACTTAGTAAAAGACCAGATGTCACAGATGGCTTCCACATGTGTGTATTTATTTGGTGAAAATATATATATCTATATGTGTGTATGCATATATGTGTATGTATGATTCTCAGTTCCACTTTTTTCAAAGACAGCATAGTCTTCCCATTAAAAATAAAAAAGTAAAAGAATAAAATCTAGTCTTGTAAGAACTGAACTGTCCCAGTCTTACTGCTGCTTCAGAGCAAGGTGTCATTGCCAGTATGTTTCACGACTGGTCAGCCTCATAGAGGAGGAGCTGGGAATTATTAGCTATGCATCTTTCAGGACTAGAGAATCTCAGAAAATTCAGGGTGCATTAAAATTAAATTCCATATCAGTGCATCCAACTGTCCTGGCAGTGAACACTATCAGGCTCTGTCACTGTAGTTTACACAGATTGAATCAAACCCCTGCAAAAAGAGACTGTGATATTTTCCTGTAGGGGGAAAACATAGACTATAAATCAAAATACATCTTATTAATCCATATTCAGCAGAGACAGTAAAGCATTTTAAGAATTATTTGCCTTCTGGGATGCTGTTGAAATGTTTAAAACTTGAATGAATATTAAAAAAAATATTTCTCTGTTATTTCCTTCTGCTGATAAGAAAGATTTTCTCACAGAGGACATTATGTATCCTGGCGAATCTAAATCCATTTTTGTTATGGGGAAATCATTACTATGTAGTTCTTGAGTTTTTCTTTACAAGCATTTTCCCCCTTCCAGTATTTACTATATTTGCTTAAAGTGCTTTTTGGTAAGACATACTGTGATGAAGTTCCTGCATATTGTATTATTCTGTGTTATTTTGTCCTTTCTTGGCAAAAGATGCAAGCACTAGAAGATGTTTCTCCAGAAGTGGTGTTTGACCACCCAGCCAGCTCTCCAGAAGGTATAGTGGTGGGTTGGAAAGCTCCTTGGTTGTCTGCCATAGGCCTAAAGAACTGTTTAAGTGCTTTGTATTGATTTTCTGACACTTTTTGACAAGTTTTCTTTTGTCACTGATGAAAGTACATAGTGTCCTTCCAGTTAAGGAAAAGGTAGGCGAGAGTTCATCGGCAGATTTAGCCATGTGGCTTTTACAGCATCATATGTCTTTATTGCCTGAAAAAGTATCTTTCTCATGCTGGAACCTTGTGAACTCCAGAGTGTTCCATTTGTTGTTGTCAGTTTTTCCCTGTTTAAAGCATGACAAAAATGCATGGTATCTCAGTGACACATTGAAATCACATATTAAATATCATGCAAAAAAAGGCCATAATACTTAGAAACTGTGTTTCAATGAATGCAAAGTTGTTTCTTGAACTGCTGAAAAATAATAAGCTACCTGAGAGATGAAGGAGGAAAAAAAGGCCCCTCTGTTCTTACTGGGGGATGATTCTTCAAAATGTATGTAGCTCTTATTGATGTGGGAGTGAATGCTACCTTTAATGTAGACAAGAGAGAGCCTGAAGAAAAAACTGGCTTAAGCAGTACAGTAGCCTGGATAGCAGAGGAAGGAGAAGGAGGAGGTCATTAATTTTGTTCCTCCATTCTAATGTAAATATGTTTTGAATTAATTGTGCTTCTCCTTATCTTCTTAAAAAAAAAAAAAAAAGAAAAAAAGAGAAAGTACACCATGAGTATGAAACCCCCCACGATATGAAGTGACAGACCTCCCAGAGGTGAAAGCTCCAGATGAATGTGTCAGTGCTGAGCGCCAGGAATCTCCGGCAGCTGGGACCAAAGTTTTGGATGAGAATTCAAGAGATCATAACAACTGTCCCACCCTGATATTATCTAACTTCTGCTCTGGAAATTGGCAAGGAAATGCTAGCACTTAACAGTGTTTGTGTTATGAAAGTTTAAAGATATTTTTTTTAAAATATACACACTAAGTCCTTTTGCAATGCTTCATAGAAAAAAACACCAATCCTAGAACTGCAGAAGAAGAATCTGGCTTTGTGTGTTGTTGTCACATAAATCTTGTACTGAATAGCTAAAGCTGTCTGTGCTGGGGAACTGGGTCAGATTGCCTTCACGAGGAAGGGGCTGAACTGGCACCCATAAAATCCACCATACTTTTTTTTATGCCCTGGCACCAGAGTGTCTTTTACACCCAGGAATCCAGCAACCAGCAACATTCTCAAGGGCAGTTTGTTCTTACTCATGCAAACAGCAACACAGAGTTTAGTGTTCAGTGCCAGTATTCACTGTAAACTAATTGCTGCTAAATTATTAATCAAACCCTTTGTGCACACTGGTGTCTGTTGGAGGTGTCTGCCATATACCAACAGGTGTATATGTATATATGTACACACACCTCTCTGAGCTGATATGTAGGCATCTATGGGTGGTCCCTGCAAAGTACCAACTGGCAAAAGTATATAGCTATTAAAAGTTACTATCCATGTTCCTTTAACAGGTAAATGTAGTAGATAATAAGTAGAAAAACTCACCTGTCTGGTGGATAAACTCAGGCAGGGTCTGCCCTGAGAAGGTTAATTTTATAAAGCTTGACACAGAAGTAGATTATAGCATATTTCCTCATAATTACATCATTGCCTTAAGGATGCATTTTCACTCTATGCATGCTGACAAAAGCTTGAGAGACCTTGGAGTAATAATACTTTGATAGTAACTCACTAGTGAATCATTATGGTAAGTTTTACCAGTTGAGAAGCTGACAGCATAGCCCTGACTAATGTAACATCATTTATTAAAAATTGGATGAAGAGCAAGTAAGCCAATATTTAATGTATACCTAGTGATCAACTGACAAGAAGTAACTTGGAGCTGAGCTTGGTAAGGGAGTGTGATAATATCGGTGAACCTTCTGGTGGCTTCTGGATGGGAGACCAGCTCCTGTCTGTCATGAGCTGGAGACCTTACTGAGCCTACACATTATAAGAATCGTGAGAGATTGATTCCCAGCAGGCTGAGGGGTGTTGCTCCTGAATATAGCTGGGAACTTAGTTCAGCTGTATTAATGTCCTGGTTTTGTTGCGACAGAATCCCAGGCCAGCCATGATCTGCTGGCCATTATCAGGTTAGAGTCAGCTGGGGCAGCTGACCTGAGCTGGCTTACAGGTGTGTCCCAGACTATAAACATCATCCTCATTGTAAATGGGGAAGTTTGTTAAGAGTGAGACTGCCTGCTGGTCCTGCTCCTTCTCCTGACTCTACCCATTCCTGAAGGGGCTTGCTTGCCATTCTGCCTCGAAGGATTGCCTTCCAATTTTTTCTGACTGCTGTACATTTGCTGGGCTGAGTATAACTTTGCATACTTCATATTAGCACTAGTATTAGTTTTTTTGTTTTGTTAAATCTGTTCTAATTTCAATCAGTGAGTCTCCTCTCATTTCCCTGATCCCTCATCATGGCTGGGGAGGAGTCACTGGGTGATAGAATAAGTGCTGTAGTTTAGCCCCAGATACGAGCTAGACATAGACAAATGGAAAAAGGAAGAAAGCAGTAAAGTGGAAAATAGGTGTTAGAATTAAGCATTTAGGAATGTTAAAAGGTTTTGACAAGAAAGAATGCCTCTGTGACAAGATTACAAGCTGAGAATTTCGATGCATATTTGGCTTATGACAGCTTTGCCTCCAGCAAGTGTTCTCTTTGTGGAAGAGTTAGTTTTCCCTGGACTGGTTAGTGAACTAATTGACCTTGTAGACCAATTGAAAGCATGGATAACAGCTAATAAGTGGTGGCTATCTTTCTGCCTGTGGACTTTGTATGAGGATTTTATATGTATATTGCTGGAACAGTGTAGGCTCTGTGTCCATGGGGGGGCTGTGCAGCTATCCAGCCAGGGACAAAATACCTTGTGTAGAAATAGGTCCTGCTGACCATAGGGAACCAGAGAAAAAAATAACTGAAGTTGCCTTGTCTGCTCTCCTAGTTACATGTGGCATAGGAATATGGTAAGAAGAGAAACTCTGATGTGATAAAAAAGGAACTAACTGCTACCTAGATCATCTCTTTCAGAGATTAATTCTTTGCTTTTAAGCAGACTAAAAGGCTGTAGGGACAAGGTTAAAATGAGAGAGGAAAATTCTACTGAAATTATAAATTTTATATGGTCAATACTGTTACAGTGTGAAGTCTTAAGAAAGCAGAGGGACAGTTTGTGTTTTGGGTTGGAATTTTTTTACTTTCTATGATTTAAAGGCCAGAGGGTATCTATGGAGATCTCCTGCAAAGTGTAATCTGTTGAAGTTTTGTGACTTCTGTTGACTTTCTTTCCTCTTCTGCTCTCTTCCCTCAGGTCATATCCATGGCCTGTCTGCTTTGGCACACATGTAACTTGTCCGTTCACAGAGTCCCTACAATATATTCTTTTATTTGTTTCATATGGTAAGAATTTAATAGTTTTTTTTTCCTCTGTCTGGAAGTGATTATTTTTAATCTCACTTTCATTTTTTTAAAATTAAATTTCTGCTTTCCTTAAGCCGTGTCACACTGTACTCTGTGTGTGTGTGTGTGTCTTTATCCACATCTTCCTTCTCTCTTGCTGTGCTTGCAATGCTCCTATAAATATAAAATGCAAAAGCTGAGTATTTAATTTGATCTTGAGATAGAAGGGGAGTTACTGGAAGATGTACAGGCTGTAGCCTGGCTGTTGAAAGCTGCATGCATATACCATTAGTGCTATGTGAGTGTTCTCACTGTGACTTGGCTGGTTGCTGAGCTGTGTGAGAGGGAGAGGACTGCTTGCAAGAGGTGGCAGGTGCTGAGCAGATCTGCTAGCAGAAATACCAGTGTTGTAGGGGATCTTTAGCTGTTTGGTGAGAAGGAGCTCTGAGATATCAACAGGGGAAATCTTCACCTTTCTGGGAGTACTGCTCTTTCTGTTTTGTAGCCATTACCTGAGTTGGAATAATCTGGTAGTAAAAATAATTGCTCTCAGGAATAAACTTCTTGCCTGTTTGAACTCTACAGCAAATACATCTCAAGTCTCTTATTGTGTATCCTTTCCTTTATTGTTTAAAAATTGAGGCTGATAAGACAAAAGATTTTTATCTTGTTAATAGTTATAGTCAGCTGGAGATATAACTGGCCTCAATTTATTGGATTGTGATGTATAAGACATCCAACGGTCTCTTTATCCCTTCAAATCTAGAGACTTTGGCTCGCCTATCTAGTGTAACTAAACAGGCCATGGAAAGGACTGTGGTTGCCATCTATCACTGAGTTGGGGTAAACAGTAGGGAGGAAAAATAAATACATGGAAGGATACTGTTACTGTACAGTCAGATGGGTATAGTCAAACCCCAGATCAACTAATGGAGAGCAAGGGGAGAACGAGAACAGCTTTGCTTCTGTTAGGCAAAAGCTGCAAGCTCTTTGCATACAACTCTTCTTGAGATAAACATTGTTTGTGGATCCACAAATGACAGGAAGAAAGCCAGGAGTGGATGTCGTGCTCCTAGGAATTCCTTGTAGCTCTTTGAGTAAGTCCTGTGGTTATGTGTACAAACACTTGTACTGTTTTTCTGCACAACTTGTACATTTTGGTTTGCATGTGTAGGATTTCTTCTACTAATATTTAACTTATCTGTATCAAAGCAAACTCCTGAGCAAAGGTAGGCAGATGTTTTTGAATGAAAGTTTTTTTTCCTTTCTTCAAATAAGGTCTCTTGTCAAAATGCAACCTCAGTGGGAAGATCTTCACCAACTGAACGAAGAATGGTGTTGTTCCTCTGTGTGTGAGAGAAAGCCAGCAACTCCTAGCTGTGTGGGAACTGAGTTCTCATGGGAGTTGCTGAAATTGCTGACAATATTCAACTGATGCAAGGTCTTCTCTGCTTCTCCATGTCATTTCCTCCTGTTCTTGAGTACTGATGAGGCTGCAGTACACACAGGCTCATGCTTTCAATTTATAAACTCTTAACTTCCACCTGAAAATGAAACAATTTGTGTTTTAAATGTTGCACCTCTGTGAAATTAAACACCTCTCACACTTTTATACTTCTAATGCTTTTAAACGAATCTTTAGGAATGTAGGCCTAAAATGTTGTTATTTCTGGTAATGCAGATTCCTTTCATAGAACATGGGTTATCAGAGAGATTGTTCCTTTTCTCATCCTCAAATTAAAAAGTCACTAGATCAAACTACTAAAGAAGAGAGGTTACTACCATGGGAGTTGTGGATAACCTGAGTGTAGATCTTGGGTTAGAGAACTCTGTAGGTCAAGCTCACTCAGTAGTTAATTCAAGTACTGAAATGCCTGGGAGGAAGAAACTTTCTGGAAACTTTTCTGTCTGTCTGGAGGAGGGCTCTGTTACACCTCAGTCAAGATGATACGGACATTTATTCCTCGTGGGGCTAGGCAATATAAGCACTAATAGTACTGTGTACCATTGACTTCAAAGAAGTCAAGCAGGGAAACCTTAACATCAGTTCCAAACTTTTCAAAGTTGAGAAGAACCTTTTCTTAGCGTTATAGCAATTTCTCATGTTTACCCTCTCTGTTGTGCCCATATGCCAAGTGAAGAAATAGTGTGTTTGGAAGAAGTGAAATTTCATTTTCCAGTAAAAATATTTGGATTCTCGTGAACTTCATATATACATAACAATGTTCATCAATCTGAATGCTTAAAAGAAATGTTTAAACAAATTGTCATGTTAAAGTGCCCTGAGAGCCCTGGGCATTGGGTGTTGACAAATGGAAATTAATTTTTCTAACAAGTATACCAATGGGAATGTTTTTATGGTTGTGGGAGGTATTCCAGCATATCCCTGATGGCTGGCCATCTTGTTTGCCATGCTGGATCATCAAAAGAAAGGCACATGCTTGTGTACTTCAATTTCAGACAACTTCATCTGCTCATTTTCCTTGTGTGAAGAGTAGCAAGGGGATATTTTCTCCTCTTACCTCAGTTCTTCAAGGTCTTCCTGGATTCACTTGCCTTAAGACTGTGGGGAAAAAATTCAGTTTAAATGAAGAATTTCTCTACTTTGACATCTGCATTACAAGTGGTGTCAGCTGCTCTCCTTTCTCTTAAGTCTTAACTTCTGTTTTGCAATATGTCTGTATGTGGACTGCACCAGCCTGGCCTCCAGGATGTCTTTCACATCTGTTTAGATTCAGAAAGCTGTATAGTCCATGAACCACCTAAGACTCAATTAATTTGCCTACATACAATGCCTATACATATGTGATATATGATTGGCTTGCAGATACCTAGACTTTGGCCAATGAGCAGCTTGTGCAAGAGGCTGAATGAGGTCTTCTGTCACTGACCTGTCAGACATGTGAGCCTTCTGTCCTGGTTCAGAAATTACTTCCTCTCCTTATCTTCATTACTGCTCATCCATCAGATTACTGAATTGGTGAACCACATGTGTCTATGCAAGTAGATGAGTTAGCTCCTTGGGCCCATTAGACCTCAAAGTACTTGTGAGCTTCAGACTAGATGTGTAAGTGCTTTATTTAGCTATAGCCTTCTAAATAGTGGAATAAATATTGCCAAGAGCTGTACATAAGAAGCAGTGTTTAATATCAGTTTTAAACTTAAAAAGTTCTGTGATGGGATAAAATTACCATGTGATCTACACTAACAAATTATGTTCTACCTATGTATAGGCCTTTCTTTATGTTGAAATGTTTAATTACAAATATAGCTGAGACGTCACATTTTTCATGAGAAGAGATTTTTCTTTCAAAATATCAGTTTAAACAGTACAGCAAAATACCACTTTAGACAGACTCAGGTCCTTTTCTAAAGGGGAGGGGTATCCAAAGCATCAAACCTAAACCCCTGAACTTCTACTCAGTGTAGAAACTACTCAGATCAGTAAAAGAAGAATAAATCATTCCGGAACTGAAAGAAGCATTTCCAAATATTTCCATTTTTTTTTTCAGAGGTGATCATTTTGAGCTGGAACATGAAGAGCTGATTTCATACACTCTTATGCATCTAGTCAACCTCATCTCTAGCTCCTCTTACTGTGCTTATGGTAGTTAATGAATAGCTCAGCTTCAACCCTATTAAAAAATCAACTCTGAATATTCAATGAGCTATGTATTTTGCCATAAAATTCACCTCTCAGGTTAAGACAATTGAAGTTCAGTCATGCACAAAAGTCAAAGACAGTATCTTGTGTTTGTGTTTTATGTAAGTGTCCATTTCATTCAGAAGAGAAAATAAATGCAGTTCATTAATTTTAAGTGCAAACCTTCCTAAGCAGTTCAGCGAGGTTCATGGAGTTCTAAAAAGTATATTTTCAGTGCCAATATATATGATCAAGTTCTCTCAGCAATATCTTGCTCATTTGAAAGCTCATTTAACACAAGTTAGCATCCAAATCAAGTAATACGAAGTTGTGTTAGCTGAAAGACATCAGCGATATACTATTCTATGTTGTTTAGGATTGAGTGTATTTTTAATATGAAAAGATACACCAGAATTTGGAGAATCAAAGCATATGCTAAATGCTATTTAAAACTATGCTAGTTTTCTAATAGCTTTTCCTCAAATTACTGGAGGATACGAATCAATAACCAAGTACTTCTTAATTCTTTGGAATAAGAATTAATCTTTTTGTGTTACGAGTAAACGTGTAAGCCTCAGTTCCTAATTAATGAATCACTGCTGGAACTTCAAGAAAGCAGGGGTTAGCTTTAATTTGGAAGAGAAATTTCTTCCAGACTGACTGAAGACAAGCCTTGGAATTCCCCTCATTGTGATGCCTAGCACTCAGGAAAACAGCTTATCTAAGAAGTAAAAATTCGTTGGACTCACCATGCCACTCTGAGAGTGTGTAGAGCCACTCAGGGAGCTGACATGAAGGGATTTAAGGGTTGGAAGGGAATTGAGCCAGATCTGGTATAGCCAGTGGCCTCTAGAGCTGACTTCAGGGCCCTGGATGAGGTACCTGGATTTCCTGAACAAGTACATAGCTGTTCAAAGTGAGCTGAGGGATAGGTTTAGGAAGGGATCAGCCTTGGATTATGCCCCAGAGGCACCTCTCTCAGGGCTGAGAAGGGGACCAAAGCATCTATCCCATTAGCCAGATTTGAAGTAAGGCTCATGAAGATTTTTCTCATGATGTCTACAACATGATTGTAATTCCTTTTCCTGTGAAGTGGGTAGTTTTGGTAGTACTCATCCAAAATATTGGTAAGAGCATTTGATTCCTGTGTGAGACTGAAGGGTTCAATGGGGCTGCAAGAAGGGGCAGGAGGGAGAGAATTACTGTACAGCACAGGCTATGGGGCACCTTCCTAGAAGTGGTGTGTGGGGAAAGTGGAAATCCTACTCCTGCTCCCAGAGCAGTTTACACGTTTGAATGCCCTTTGCCTACAGAAACAGGTTTTGAAGAGAGACCTGACTGCAGGACTTGCAGTTAAATATCATAAAAGTCAGAGCACTATGTTGTGCTCCCACTTTGGTGCAAATGTTTATGGAGTGGCATGAGTTAAAGAAGGAGTGACAGCACTCCTGGCTAGTCTTTAAGGTGATGTTTTCGCTGAGAACTTGAGTGTCCTCAGGCTAAAAGTGTTGAAACTCCTTCCCGGTTTCTGGATGTTTTCCCTAGCACCTCAGCTGAAATGGGTGCTGCTGCAGAGGTCCTCCGGATGGTTTGCTGCACTTTGAAGGAGATTGAGTGGCAGATGTGGCTGCAAAAGTCAGCCTGGACTGAGGGTTGGGGCAGGATTTCTGAGGATGACAGCCTAGCCCAGAGATGCTGGCTGGCTGAGAAATAAGCCATGTGCTGAGTTTCTCTGCTTTGTTGGTGTCAGAGGGCTCCTGTCACATCCTCCAATGCCACTTCATCCTGGAGCCAGCCAAGTGGCCTACTGGCCAAGCCTTCTACCTTCATACCTCCTCCCAGACAACCAGAATTTGAACTGACAGTACATGTAGTCAAGGAGTGGGAGAGGGGGAGTTTCTGCTCCTGTCTTGAGTCAGACTGGGGAGCTTTGAGAACATGGTACCTCCCTCAGAGGTATCTGAGGTAGCTGGGTCAGGCACAGACCTTGCCATGGTGTCAGCAAGGTTGTACTGTGCCAAAACCACTTCCTTGGCATGCCCATGCATGGACAGTGAAGGGAGAGCTTGAATTTGGGCACCAGATCAGCTTTACACCTGCTTTTAAGAAGCGGTATTGCTGCTGACTAAATACTTGGGTAACTTCAAAGGAGAAGGCGCAGCAGTGCTGAGGATGGGCTTCTCTCTGCATCAGGCACTGGCTGGCTGGGAAAAGGGGATTTCAGCATTGTGGGCTTTGATGCAACATTCAATTAGTTGTTTTGTGGGTTTGACCAGTTCCTGTGATGGGCCCAAATGAGCTAAATTACTATACATATAAAAGACAAAAACCTCCACCCCAAGGTTTATAATTGTCCTCCTATAAAATTCCTTCTGTGATTCCATTCTGAAGGACTATTAAATTGTTATGTTTCCTTTGTTTCACAATCTGGTACATTTTTTCATTTCTGAAAAATCAAAAAAAGCTTTTGGAGTAAAAAGATATGAGAGAAAAGAGGGAGGAAGGGATGGAAAGCCAACAAGGCAGATAAACCCATTACAATCAAACAAATAAAATGCATATGTATATACAAATGGGAGACATTTTAAAAGGCTATCAAGAGGACCAGAGCCTTATTCTCTGCTTCAACCAAAATGTTTGTTAAGTAACATAGCACAAAAAAGCTAGCTGAGGAATTATTACACAGATAGGTAATATTACTTATATTTTGAGACTGAATCTATATGAAATGAAAAACAGTTGGGTTTAATAGTTGGAAGGGGTTGCTATTCACCCCTCCACCTTTTTTTTCCCTGGCAAAATGAGATATGTATGACAATGAAACGTAGTTTCCGTGATGTAAACTGTAAAGAGTGTGTTACTGTGTCTGATTTCTTGTTAAGCTGTTTCATTCCCTTATTCAGCTCCCAAAATTCCTCCAAACTGGAGATGGATTCTTCACTGAACTTACCTTTCCTAAAATCTGTGAGTTAAACTGATCAACTTTTCTAGTCAACTTTTCCATACTCTTCATGGTTTTGTAGATCACTACTGCATCCTTCCTCAGATATGTCTTTTGGGTCCTAATCTCCTTTATGGTCTTTTATGCAGGACTCTTCCTGTGTCGTCTTCATCGCCTCCTTCCCTGAGCCTTACCTAGTTGTATGATATTGTGAAAGGCGTGATGTCATGGCATGATGCAATGTTTTACACTTTCTATGTTGTTTCTATGTTGATTTTCTTGAGGTGTTTTCTTCTTTAGTAATTCCAAATCGTATTTAACTTTGAGGCTGAGCTTTGAGTTAGAGTTTTCACAAATGTATTCAAATTAACTCAAGTTGTTTGAGAAGTATAAAGATATTCAGACACTTTTTTGTGCCTGTGCTTAGGAATTGTTTTTCCACTTGCATACACGTTTTTTTTTTCCACTTACTGGTTAATGGTTTTCATCTTCAAGCAATTCAATTGCCTGGTAACTCTTTCTAGTAAAAATTTGCTCTGTTCAGCCATTTTTAGATGTGATGATCCTGAGTACATCTGTGTCATCTGTGAACTTGGCAACATTTGTGAACTCATTATTTATTCCATTCTCCACATAACTTCTGAAAATGTGGAGCAGCAAAAAAGACCCGAGAGCAGATTTTTCCCATCTCAGTGTTATTTCTGCCTAGCTTTATATGTCTTTTAACCAATTACTAATCTCCTAGAAGACTTTAGAGCTTCTTTTCTTCAGCTTAGGAAGGGATTTTGATGAGAAGCTTTGAAGAGCTCAGGCATGCTAGACTCCAATGGTCATCTTTCTTATTAAAGGTTTTTGGCAGGCTTTACATTTACAGTTTTAATGTTTTTCCCTCTGGCTGGATGTGGATGTAGCTACTTAAACTGTTTTCTTACTTTAAATGTTGTGGTGTTTTTTTTCCTTTTCCATTATCCATACTTTTTTTCCTCTCTTTTGCTAAGATCGTAACTTGCTGTTTAAAATGTTTCCATCAGGCCTGCAAATCTTTTAGCCGTCTGAGTTGTCCTGTTATATTGTTCTCCTCAAAGTGAAAGTAGGAGATCTAGGGGAAGGGGAGAGGGATTTTCCTCTGTTCTACAAGGTGCTTGTTACAGTTTTCTGTTGCTGCATTTTGATTTCTGTCCTGTTAATTACTAAGGAAACTATAGTTGCATTTTATGGATTTTCTGCCTAGATTTTATCAGACATGTAGTCGTATCTTATTTTGCTTGAAATTTTTAGTTTGTTTCCTCCCAAACCCATGCTTTAAGTTATATGAACTTGTTTAAGGTGTGAAAATAGTAAACAAGTTTTTCTCCATGGAGTACTTGGAGACTTCTGTGTTACACAGTCCACATGTACTATAAAGTATTAATCTTATCATCCAAGCCAAATGCATTATGTGTGTCTTAGAGAACATCTTTAAACAATAAAACCTTCGTACTTCTTTATTTCAACGTGCAGTATAAAATAAATTATATATTTAAGGCATATAAATTTTATCTTCTAAAGATAAGGATTTTTATCTGTGCTTTGAAGATATGCCTAACAACATTCTGGTGCACAAGGTAAATATAGTAAGATAGAAGAAATAGGAAGTATTCTTCAATGACTGGAAAACTGAAGAGATCCCACTGAGAACAGATTTCTGTGCACTGAAAAGGGACCTAGGTGTGCAGGTGTAAAATCAGAAAGGTGCAGATTCAAACAAACTTAAAATTATCAAGAGACAAAAAAGAAAACTTTAGGCTAAAACTATCTCATTTGCCTGAGAAAGTTAATAAATCATTACTTCACTAGTACAGAAGTGTTAATTTC
Source organism: Merops nubicus (assembly GCF_000691845.1). Classification (NCBI taxonomy): domain Eukaryota; kingdom Metazoa; phylum Chordata; class Aves; order Coraciiformes; family Meropidae; genus Merops; species Merops nubicus. The sequence goes on along the minus strand of NW_008602156.1, from coordinate 12,921 downwards.
CCCCTTCTATTTTAGACCTCCAATTAGTACTAGCTCTTGTGCTTCATATATTTACACTGTTTGCCTCACCCAAGGTTTTATCTGCATATTACTGTTTTGGGTATCTATGGACAAGCGCTGTTGTCCTTACCAGGAGTGTGGTCTTTATTTCCCTTTACCCCGAATACTACATGTATATATATAACCATGATTTCCGGGTAACACCTAAGTCATCTTCTCTACTCTATTTTAGTTCCGAACAAGTGAAATCTTTGTGAAAGCTCTATCCAATAAATCTCTGTTATTCTAATCAGGTCATAATCTTGATCTAAAGGCTTCCAGATTTTGCTAGCACTCTTTGCTTTAGGATAAAGCTGTGTTAAGTATTTGGCAACCTGACAAGTGACTTTTTACCCCTGAGTCTCATGCCACCTTAATCCTCAATGATTCAAATTTCTTCAAGAATTTCAGATGAGTGTATCAAAAATCTCTTTCCTTTCTATTTGGATATCATACCATCTTTATGCAGCATCTCTTTGAAGCATAGAGAACAAAGCCAAAGTGCTACAAAAGGGTATATTTTGTCTTCCTTCTGCTAACTGCTTTTATTTTGTCCTTGTATCCCTGAAAGCATGTGTATACATCATTATCCAAAAGAGAATCAGTCATTGTCAAGCTTTTTCATACATATGGAACAGTTGAGGAGAGTATAATCTGAGCCTCTGGCTCTAGTGATTTCTGATCTGCTCACTTCCAGTCCCAGAGGAAGCATCAGTACGCACGTGGGTTAGTAGTGTGCTGTAGTTTTCTGTGATTCAGGTGAGCATGGGCAACTTTTCTGTAGCCCGTTTGGAGCCCTTTGCAATGGCACTTTCTGATGCTTTACTGAAGTCAGCAGGTAGATTGCTTGCTGGTCACCAAGGTAGCAATGGGTTATTTGCCTTGGCTGCTGGGGCTAAGCAAGCAGCATGTCCTGCCCAAGGAGCAGCCACATTCCTTCTCTCCTGGCGGAGCTGCTTCAGATTCTCTAGATAACCTAGAGCCTTCACATTTCCAGATCTTCTGCTTCATGTAAATATGCATTTCTCATGTTTCAGTCTGCCTACTTCCTTCTCAAGTTTTTCTGCTGCTCTTGAGAGTGTCAGCTAACAGCAACTCCATTGTAATGGACTTCTTATTTTTCCTTTTCTTCCTAACTTTCAGTGTATGTAAGATGCAGTCTTAAAAATCCTGATCAGTAGATGCTTGTATTACTAGATCCCACATTTGCACACTGTTTGCAGAAGTAGTGGAAGATTTGCCAAGGAGATGCCTGCAGTGAAACACTGAGGATGCATGATTTTTGTCCTTGAATATTATTGGGACCTTCATTTTCCTGTTGTCTAGGTCTGACAGGAAACACCTCTGCAGCTACCTATTCATTTTCCTTTTCCATGGTTTTCATTAGCATTTTCTTTAGGGAAATGTTAATTGTAACCTGGAGTATGTTCCTACAAAATAGTGAGTATGGAAATGCATACAAATAAGCATCACAAATGGATCTCTCCTTCATGAGTTTTAGTGAATGTTAGTAGCCAGAATCTGTAGGACAGAGAAACATAGAATAATCTAGATTAGAAAGGGCCTCTTGAAGTCATCTGGTCTCTGCTCAAAGAAGGGCCAATTTTGAAGTTAGATCGAGGTGCTCATACATGAGATCATTGGTTTTGTTAGGGCACTTCAGTTATGGGCAATGCTGCTTATTTCACACGGAGGCAGAAGCTACTACTTTCTGTTAAAAATCTGTACCCCAAAAGTGTATTTTTATAGACGTTTTATAGATCCCTGTCATTTGATGAAGAGGCTGCAATACTGCATATGTTAAAGGCATGATGCAGAAGCTACCAGAAACCAAAGCAGAAAAGATACCTAGGAGCAACAGACAAAGGTAAGAACAGAAAAGCTGAGTTACTGTTATAAAACCACTCACGTCCAGAGCATCAGTCAAAGCAGAAGTAACAGATGATCGAATGGGAAAGTTACCTTCCTTTTATTGACCGTTTGCATTGTTGAAGGGCACAGTTCCTTCACACAAATCTCATTTTCTAGCTCTGAGATTCTTCAGGGAGAAGAAAGAAGAAGAAAATAGGAAGGGTTACACTAAGCCCTAGACTAGCCCTGGGTGAGTAATAAATAAACTAGAAGAGTTCTATACACACCACAGGTTCCTGTACAAACTGCATCAGAACAGCCTTGGGGTATGTGATCGACTACAAACATCTGTATTCTGTGAGCTTGTACAAACTCATTTGGAAAATGCTCATGTTTGATGCTGGTTGAACCAATTATGCTTTTGGCTGCACTGAATTCTGTGCAGTTCCCTTTTACTATAGCTTTGTTCTTCAGGACATTAAAGGAAAATATAGTGGATACTCATATCTACTTCTGAAACCAATAGCTACTGTTGTCCAAAGCAATAGCTAGTGCCCTAGTAGTAAAATTATTTGCTGATGTCATGGCAGCAAAAAACTTTGTTTTAATTTTGATACCTCTGGTTATTAACCAAAGTGAATCCTACCTAATTTGGAAGAATTTACATCGTAGTGTAGTTAGAATAGTCCAAATTAACCATTAAAGAACAAGACAATATCATAGGTCTATCAAAATCAAAAGGTGATTTCCAAACATTGTTATAGTCATCCAAGTCCTCAGAACTTGTAAATTAACCTTTCTTCTCAGAACTGGTCATTAGTTATTGCACTGAAAGTTATTTTGTTGCAGTGTAGTCTTTGCTACTTTTCCTTTTTTTAAAGATTTTTTTTAAATACGTTGACGGCAAAACAAAATAGAAAGCCACTTAGCATATATTCTTCCAAATACTTAAAACTGCCAGGAACTGTCTGATTTCTGGCCAAATTAGTTGCACAGTTTGAGCTGGAAAAAAGTACATGTAGCTGACACAAAATTAAGCAGCTCCTGTGTGCAGCTGATCTTTGGGGATTCTTGCTTGAAAACTCCGAGCTAATAGAACTACCACATGTGTTGGCTACCAAAATGCATCTTGTTACTTGTTGCTATGGTCATTGCCTATGGAAACTTACTTTTCTGCCTAACGTTAAAACATAGCACTTCTTTCTGTAAACATGGTATGGAGAACTGGAAATTTCCCTACTAAGACACGTTAGAGCCCTGGACTGTGTTTTAACATGATGTACTATTAGTTCTCATATACTGTGGTTTTTTTAAAGTATAATTATAGTTAAACTGCTTTGTGGTTGAAACACTCCCTGCAATAATGACAATATCCAGCAAAGTCTATTTATTTGATATTTTTTTAGGTGCTCTCCAACGTGCGTCTGTATTTCATAAATATTATTAGGATCTTTGAGGAAACTTTCTTTTAAACACTATTTGGATGATGTGATCCATAATAGTATTGATAACCTGTCAAATCTCTAGTATTACAGTGAAAAATACACACAGCACTTTTGGAAGCTCATTATGTGAAACTAGGCAGAGAAATACAAAAGTCATTCAAATGGAGCTGCTTTTGAGGAGTATGAAAGGAACACATCTTTTTTTTCCCCCTCTTGAATTCTTAACCAATACAACTGGAACTCTTCACTCTTCTAGTCATGGTGCTCCAGGGAGCATCTGATCAGTATTGTGAATCCAATTTGATTAATTTTTAAGATTCTACGAAGTCAAAATACCAATATCTCAGTATTTACTTCTCATATAAATAGCAAGTAGAAAAACAACATAAGTAATGCAATATTGGATCAAATCATCTGCACATCATGCCTGTTATTTTGTGCCTTCTAGAGACCAGTAGCAGACACTTAATATAAATTTGATAGAAATAGAGTATGCTTGACCTGCTCACTTCCCTGGAGTGAGTTGCTCATCTATGACAATCAGCAGTTCTAAGCACTTCCTGAACTGTGGGTCTCATCTGGACTATCATGCTATATAGCCTCTGGTGGATCTAGTATCCATGAGAATTTTTAATGCCTTTTGGAACCGTTTGGACTTTTGACCTCCACAACATCCTGTGACAAAGAGTTCCACAATCTAATTTTGCATGAGATTTAATTATGTGTGAAAAATTACTTCCTTTGCTTGTTTTAAACTTTCTGCCTGGTAAATAAATTGGGTATTCTCTTTATTTTATGAAGGAAACAGTGCTTCTCTGTTCAATTTCTCTACATATTTCATGTTTTATAGATCTGTAGCACATCTCCCTTTTGTTATCTCTGTTCAAACTGAAGAGACTGTCATCTCTTCTTGCATTAAAATTACTTCATATCTTTGTTCCAATATGTGCAAGGATACGTAATGATGGAATGGTGAAGGTGATGATGCTTTTTATGATAATAACTCACACTGAAATGACTGTGGCTCCATTCCTTTTCCAAATTAGTGGGATTTCTGGCCAACCAGTCCTTCTGACTGTTGAGATATTTTAAAGCAAGTGTCTACTTATGTATACATTTTTTGACATATCCCTAACCAGGCAATTTCCATGACTAGTGCATGTCTTGATCTTCAGAGATTCTGGTTAGGTTTCCACTATGGAATTAATCTGTCTCCATTACTTTTCTCTTTTTAGTGTAAAATTGGTGTTCCTGTCTGATATTTTCTAATCTAAGAATTAAAAAGTGCCATTTAATTGCTAGATATTCTAGACATCTGAACCAGTTACTACTACAGCTACACTATGTCTTTGTGACCCGCTTAGATATTAATGGGGTAGTAATGCAAGTACCTGATTGACAGAATTCACACCTACAGAAAATGAGACTTCTATGTCCAGCTGCATTGTGTCACACAACAAAGGTGTCCGAGTCATCTGGTTTGCAGCAGGCAGCTGCTTTGGGCTTTGCTGTCAGTCAGAGGTGTGCCAGGAGAAGTTGTGGGAACTGACAGAACCAGAACTTCTATTAAAAGTGCTGTGCACAGAGAAGTAACTCAGATCCCAGATGTGCTGTGTTTTCTTGTATTTCCAAACATGGCACTCTCATTTGTTACCAAAATAATCATACATGCAACAAACCCTATTTTCATCATGTGAATGCTTTTAGCCTATTTTGATTATTATAATTTATTATAACATTCACCAATCCTTTTCCATTGGTGTATAGAAGTTACAATATGTTAAAGCAAGTATTGGGGTGGAGGGTAGTCAGTGTCTCACTGACACTAAAGCACACTGACACCTTGTCAGTGTCAATGTCTCTGAGCTTTGGCTTTTGTTACATCCTCAGGCCAGGTTCCCTAGGTCTTGCCAATCCCTTGGTGATTCTTGGTCGTATTCCATCAAGTTGGGCCAAGTTTTAAGTACTCTGGAAAGTGGACTTGGTTCAGATCTTAGAATAATTTATATTTTGTGACAGTATTTATATAAAACTTACTTTGAATCAGCCAGAATTTCATGGATTTGAGAGTTTTATTTCTAGTTTTATGTTCTTTCTGAATGGATCTATGTAACTGGAATCTGCAGCTGATGAAGCATATGCTTATGGGGGAAAAAAATCGCTTAGCTTAACTAAAAGTACTAGCTATTTTTTACCTATTTCCATGAAACACAGAATGAGAGGAATAATTTTCTTCCATTCTACATTGAAAAATTGACAAGGTTCAGGGATCCATTGCAATATAATAGTTTTCTGGTAAGCTGAGATGGTGTTCTAATAGGATCACACTGTGATCTTAAATTGTTCTGTGCCTATAGGGGCAAACATATGTATTGTACACCTGCCCCATCGGTATGAAACTCTACATGATCCTCCTATGCTATCTAGAAATCATGTAGTACACGTGCTGGAAAACATCTGAGATCTATTTAGGAGTGGAACATATAGTTCTCTCACACTCAGCATTTGGAATGGTTTACCTCTTGGATGTTAAAGCATTTCTCACTCAGAGAGGTCACATAGACCAGCAAAAGACCATTTGTCTGAAAGCCTACATTTGAGGGAGGGTGTGCAATTGCACAAGTCCACAATATTGTCACTTATGGATATGTTGCTGGGTGACTTGCATTTTCAGTTCAGCCTGATAACAGTTCCTGAAATGACATCTTAGATTTCTATCTGTGTAAAAGTCCATGATGTGCGTAGGGTGAGATGGAGGGGCTTGGCTACGAGCAGGCAACAAAGGCCTGTGGAGCTGGGGCCAGAACACACTAGAGGGTGCTGCTAGCAGAGAGGGATCCAAAGGGCACATAACGAATCACAAAAATAGTATACTAAGTGATATTTCATTCTTGTCCGCCAAACTAAGTCAGTTTGCAAGATCAAACCTCTTTGACTCAGCACAGTTTAATTCAGAAAAAGACATACCAATAGAAATTTCTCAGTTTTTTTTTTTAATACAAACTTTCAGTTTGCTTTGCAAGTTGCCTGTGAAAAATGTTCTCAGATATTGATGCGATATTTAGCAATTTTGTTAATGTTGATTGGTGGCTTTTGCAAAAATGATTGTAGTGTGTGATCCTAACAGCTGTTTCAGTTTAAACTGAGAGGATGACAGGTCTGGTTCTTTGCAAATATCTTATATAATTGTATTTTGAGACTTTGGCATTGTAATTAAACGATTTCAATCAATATTCTGTAATATTTGTTTGAAGTCAATCTTTGGGATGCAAATCGAAAAAAAATATGAATGCAAGCACAGCTGAAATGAACTTTTACAGTAGTTTATTTTCTTACAAAAGAGAGATAAACTTTTAGAAGCCTAAAATTCAATGACATTTAGTCTTATCAGGACAAATTTTGAAAGATTTACAGATGCATGCAGGGTTATGTATTGGTTTGAACATTTGTGTGGAGTTTCACTGGGCTGAAAAATTTCATAATCTACTTTTTTTCCCCAATTAGTGGAGATGTCATTACCTTCTTATTCAAATACTCACGCCCAAACTGTACATTAGATGACTTTACTTCAACTGGGCCCTCAGTAATTAACTGAAAATTTCTTGAAGATGCAATCAAAACATACTGCAATTGCTGAAGACATTACCTGATCTGCTGGTTTATGTGAACACAAACTACTTATGTAAAATGTAATACCTGGCCAGGTAAGCCCAGCAATGAAAGAAGTTTTCTGTTTTCTAGAACACAGTTTACAAAATCACCTCTGCTGAAATTATCTTTCAGGTTCAGCACTAATATGCTGAAAAGTGCAGGTGGCTGGTACTTTGGTTCCTCTCCAGCATGTATCTCAGGAAATGTCAGTGTCAAATGAATGGTACTTTTGATGCTATTGCCTATTTTTGTTAATGTTACTTAAAATTTACTCTGATACTTATTCTTTGTAATTCAGAACCTGATCATCTTAAATGCATTATTTATTCCAAAAAGAAGAATACTGCTCTGTTTCCAAGACCGTGCAATAACTTGTGCATATCCCAAATGGCAGTAGATATCTACGTGAGGACAAGTGAATTGAACCATTCACATTAGTGAAAATAATGAAAATATTTTCTTTTATTTTAGAGAGATGTCTTATTTGAGAAACAGAATCATGTAAAATGTTTACTTTTTGAACAATATATTTTATTCCTGTCTTCATCTATACTTGTAACATGGAAAATAATTAAGCTGCTGTCCTTCAAACACTTATCAAGAGGAAGCCTTCAACTCAAAGTGTAAGCACAGTAGTCACAAGCCTTATTGCCTCATCCAAAGGCAGTGGAGTTATAGCTGTTGCTGTTTCCTAATGAGAGCTGTTTGGGGAGAAGAGCTGTGGGAAGCTCATCTGGATTCCTAGGCAATCTGCCCTAGTGTTCCTACCTCATCAGTTCAGTTGATATATTTCATCCCCAGACATATTAAAGGAGTTGGAAAGACTCCAGTAGACTCCAATGGGCTTACATCAGGCAATTGTGATTGTTAGAGAACTGGAAATTGATGGGGTTTTACTTTAAGTAGAAGTTCTTTTGAAATTGATGTAAAACGATACAGGAATATCTCTAGCAGATATTCATCTTTGTGACATATGTGTGGTTTCCCCTAAGTACTGCCATTGCTGGATATTAAGGAGTGAACTGACTCCAGGTTTAATCAAATATTTCCCTCTGAGTCAGGCAGGGATGTAAGCTTTGCAGCATAGAAGTGCAAGGGAGCTGTGACATGAGACTACAGCCTTCTGCTCTGTGCATGTGGAGTGATGCACCCACTGACCCCTCCAGGCACTGGAATGGTTATTTTCCTGAATTAGTTCCAGCGTTGCATTTCCTCTAAAAGAATTTCCTTTGTATTGACAATTTAATTGTCTGACTTCAGACAATTACAGATGTATTTTTCATTACTTTGTAAGAAAAAAAAAAAAAGTTTTTCTTTTTTTTGTAAATTAAAATTGACAACCTCAAGCAAGGCTTAGCATTCTGTATTCCTGAATGCCAGGTTAGTAACCAGACTCCTTACCTGTCTTTGTCTGAAGCCAGGACTTAGTGTAGACCTCCCTGTGGCCAGCTGGGAATAGCTCACAACATGTAAATGATTTTAGAAATAATTATCCACTCTTCATTTTCCCCGAGGTGTTCTGAGCCTTTGCACTTAAACGTGCAAATTAGATCTTTCTAATTGATCTATTTTCATTTATAACATACTCTAAGTTGGATGTTATATAAAACATTTAGGATGTAATATTAAAAGATGAAATTGTGGGTTTTGACTATTACTGGCTAGAAATTTTCAAATTCAGAAATAAATATACTGAAGTCAAAGTCAATCCAAAAAGCAATCACACAGGTGTGTGGGTTGTGAGGGGTTTATCTAGTGTTTTTCTCTGGCCAAGCATTGTAGTCTTTCTGAGCTGATTCTTTTTGTTCTTGTTTAGAGTTTCCCAAATGGGCAATAACTTCTAACAAGGGAGATTTATATTTCTATACTTCATAGACACACTAGCTCTCTCAGGAATGACATGAAGATGTTTTGCTGGATGAAAGGTTAAACCATGAACCAGCACTGACTTTTTCAAATAGTTTTGCTCATAGTGGTCTGCCATATGTATTGTACAACACCCAAAGAGTTAATATAATTTCATGTCATGTGTGCTGACTATAAGGAATTAGTGTTGACATTCATGCATGCTTATTTCTAGAAGGAAGTACTTCAGTTATTGCCTTTGTCTCCTATTAGTTTCCTTATTTTTTGCCAAGAAGCAACTTTTTATCAAATGAATTGCCAATTTTTTTCCAACACTATTATTTTGTTTAGTTAAATTTTGAGGCCCTCTTAATAATCTGGAAAGGAATCTTGGCAAGAAACAAAAAGGGTTTGAATTAGTTGTCTGAGTCCATTTTTACACTTCTTTAAAAAGACCAAGGAAACATTTCAAACGAGTTCAAAGAGAGGGAATAGAACATTTGGTGCAGATGTGACTTTATGGCATATGACTGGAAATGAACAGTAATGCAAAATGTACATTTTGACTATCAAATGTAAACAGCTTTGTTTCTTATTGGTTTTAAGGTTGGTTTTTCTCCTTGTGTTCTTTCATGGCATGTAATGATTGTACTTCAGCAGCTGGATTGACTGTAGGTTTTGGATTATTTGGGGTTTATGTGACAAATCTGCACTGAGTGTTAAGTACTCTTTATATGGTTCACTAAAGATTTTATTCAGTTGCATTTATTTTAAGAGGTTATGCAGCATTTATAAATCATAATAGCACATAGCTCTGTGAACAGAGTTTCAATGCAGTTGGATCTCTTACATTTTTGTGCATTGGGTAGATATTTAATAAAATCTGAGCTGATGCTACAGCTTTGAGGCATTAAGCAAATCACCAGAAGACAGATTTTTTTTTAATTTTATTTTTTTTAATTTCTACCACCTTCATCATCTCTTCACCAAATTTAGTTAAATTGGTTACTTTGAGATCAAAAGTTTGTGGGTGGGACTGATAATATACCATATAACACTGATTTTTTTTTTTTTTTTCTGTAAGTATCCAGACAAAAGAATAACACAGCAGGACTGAGCCTTATCTTCCAGTTACATGTCCGTTCCTCTCCTTAAATTTGGCAATCAATGGCTTAGGGATTTCCTGAGCTAGAGGCAGCATCTGGACCATCATATTTAATAGCCACTGGTGGACCCTTTCTCCATGAATTTCTCTAGTCTCTTCTTTAACTCTGTTTATGCTTTTGGCCTTAACAACATCCTGTGGCAATGAGTTCCAAAATGTAATTACGTGTTGTGTGAAAAAGTACTTCCTTTTGTTGATTCTTAAATACTTGTTATGGGCAAAGTGTGTCCACTGCTGAGTGATAACACTGATTTCTCTACTGCGCTGGGAGGCGATTGCACCCTGGGCAATAGGTGTTCCCAGCAGTAGGCCAATGTGATTATATGTGGGCACCAGTGAGAAGAGTGACAGGAGACAAGAGAAGTGTTTAGTGGCCCCAAGTTTATTTGTCTTTGTTCTGTCATGAGACTATATGTAAGAACATTATACCCTTAGATAGCAACTGCACAATTGGGGTCATTTATTGACGATGTTTAACAAAGTGGACAAGTGTTTATTGTAGTTTCTTCCTCTTCCCTTATTTTGCAAATGAACTGAAATATAAACTCTAATTTACCACACGTGGTTAGGTGCACTTTTCCACTGCTCCTTTTAATGATGTACAGTCAATATATTATGCACTGAACACTTGTGTTTGCAACATAGAAGCATTGTTGTCTGACCCACAAGATTTACTTAATGTGTCAGAGACTTCAGGGTCATTTTTTTTCTGGCCAAGAGCTCAGAACTAGCAGCTGCCTCACGGGATGTCATTATCAAACCATGCTCCTGAGCATCAGGAACAATACTTCTGTTAGTAAAGATGCTTTATTTGGTAATAAACTCTTTACTGGATATGATGATTTAATAGGAATTGCTAATTATGTGGAACTTATCCTTATTCTGCTGCATAAATAAAAAGCCTATAGGGAACTGTAGTTCAACACTGATAAAGAAATCGGTGCCTAAAAGGTAGAAAAAATTCTCGACCAGCTAGATCTTCTTATTCATATCAGCTGCAATGGCAGTAAGAGCCAGCTGTCAACAATTTTAAGCTGGTTCCTTGACAGGTTTTGCCATCTAAGTTAAGCTCTTTGTCTTTATGATTGGATTGTAACGAGTAACTTAGTCAGTTAGGTTAGGAGTCGGGGGGTCTTCCTACCTGTAGCTGGAAAAGCAGCCATAATAAAAATACACTGCAGGTTATGCAATGCTTTCAGCTCAATATACCCATAGCACTGGCTATGCCTTTACCTAGGACTAAGTGAAAAAAAGTTATCAGGTCAGAACTGTAGCAAATGGGGAGAAAAATTCAGTTGGTTTGGACTATGGCTTTCTTATTTAAGTGGTCAAATTTTATTTTGGGCTGCTGCAAGTATATGAGGACAAAGGGGTTGGAGCTGGGTTAAAAATAGTCACATTTTACTTCTTTGACCTAGACTCTTCATATGTCCTTTACAATCAGTGGAACTGCATTGAGTTTGCACATAATGGTCACTGCATGTGCCTTGTTTTTTCAATTTATTTTAATGTTTGGAAAATAACATGGATGATAAATACTACAATGCATACTGTCACATTAAAATCAAATCTCTGAGCAATTGAACTTTGTGTTCTGTGAAAACAGAAACTGGGCTCCCCTTGAGGTTTTGTAGAGTTCTGATTGCATACCTAAAGACAAAAATGTATCTAAAATCCCTAAAAAATATTGCAGCAGAGAGGAAATGGTATGTATAACTGACACTTTAAAAATATTTAGCTTTTAATTAAAAATCAAGAGATCCTTGTATTAGCAAGAGTAGGAAGGGTGAACAACAAAGAGGCCTTATTGGAAAATATTTGTAACTGTTCAGGACAGGCTTAGAACTTCTAGCCATATGGACAACATATGTATATAGCAGCTAAAACCGATATGCAGTTTCCATTGTCCAAGCATATAGAATTTTTTTCATAAACACATTTTGAGGCCAATAATTGTAAGACACAACTCCTGATGTTAATGAAACCCAAATATTTTTGTTTATTGAACAGGATGAATCAGCACTTGCATTAGCAAAACTGAGCTGGCAGTCCCAATATGACTCACTTTCTGAGCCCGATTTTTTTAATCATTGAGAGTGATATTTTGAGGTAGAAAAACCAAGGAAAAAAATCACGTTTGTTAAAATATACTAAAAATGGAGAAAAATGAACAGGCTTTTGAAAAGAAAGCTTTGCTAGGGGATGTGTTTTTGTTTTGTTTTTTTTTAAATAGTTGATATCTTTGTGCATAGCTTTTAATTTTAAAGGTATGTGTTATTATTTTTCTGTAAATGATTGCTCCTATAAATGAGAGTTGAGAGAGTCTTTCATAAATATGATTTGAGAGAGGTACATCATGACCTTAGTAATACTTTCTGGTATCTTACTCCTGGAAGGAACTACTTCTCAAAGGAAGATGAGTTTAAAGATGTAATCAAACCTGACTTGGATTAGTCTAAATTATTACATTTGAAGGGCACCTGATATATTTTACAAGGTGCCTTGTCGCTCTTAGCAGATTATTTTCTTAATATTGTTTTATTTGTTGAAGGATAGATTCACACAACCTAGAACTATTTTGTGCAGAGATAAAATGTCTGGAGTCCCAGCCATGATAGCTTTTGCAGCATCCCTAGGCTGACTGGTACTGTACCTGCACATGGAGTCATATAAGGAGCAATATAGCTTGCAAATAGTATTGGCAACCCGGAGAACAATCATGCCCCCCGCCCCCCCATATGTCTAGCTACTTTTGTTTTATGCATATTTCTCAGGGGAACTGGAAAAGAAGTAAGTATACACTCTTAGACATAAGAACAAGCTGCAGATCTATGGCAATCAGGGCTATGGTCGACCTGAGTAGAGCTGATAAAAAATAGTGGAAGACAGGAACCTGTCCTCAGGGATGGGAGGCCATCCAGAGGG
>NW_008602155.1:0-40255 GCF_000691845.1 Merops nubicus | reverse complement strand
GATTCTATGATTATGCTGTGCCAGGAAGGTTGAAAGGTCCTGATGCAAGTCCCAGATCTCTAAGACATAGCAAGCCTGATCTCATGAGTGATGGCCTCCAGTAACTTAGCCATCCTCCCTTGTTTGGATAACAGCATAACCCCTGAGATGCCCCGGGGCACTTAGTGTGGTGGTTCTTCTGCCCAAAGCTCTCTCCAGCCTCCTGTTTGCTCTTCGCCCTTCTCTCCTTGCATGAGTACCAGCCTGTAACCATGTAGTCATGATTACCACACTGGGTCTTTCTGTACAGGGCAGCAGAGTCTATGTGGTGCAGAAGAGTTCAGATGGAGGAGCAGAGTCTTGTCCTTTGAGTTTGTGTCACATGCTGAGTGGCATGGATGTGGCCTACTGCTCATCAGGAGTGACTGAAGAGCAGCACTACTGCTGCTGCCCCAGTGTTACAGCATATTTCTCCCTCAGAGTACTTGGGAGTAATCTGACATGACAAAATAATTGTGACAAAGGTGTATTTTCAAGGCCTCTTCATTAAGCCTGCCAGGGGAGATGCTCAACTCTAAATAAAAATCTCAGATGTATTCCTGGATGTAGCCTGAGGTCTGTAAATAACATGGGATATTTTGTTGTAACCTTATTTTGCTCTGCTCAGACACCTATCAGGGTCTTGGTTTCCAGTCTGGCTGACACTGCTAACACAGTGCTATCAGCATGGAGAAGAATGACTCACACTGAGCAGTGCCAAACATCTGTAAATGCCACAGTGCTCCAGATGTCGCTAAGTGGCCGCGCTACCAGAGCCACCCCAGGAGAAAAAAGGCTCAGAGCACGTTGAGTCTAAAGGATACTGCCTGAAAATGACACATCTAGTGAGAACTGCATGCACACAAGCTTTGCCTTTGGCTAGAAGCATATTCTTTCACACAGAAATACAAACAGAGCAGGGTGGAGACAGCCAGATTGCTCTCTGCCTATTGCTCTCTGATGTGTACATTGCCTGACTCTGAACCTGCAGTCTGCACTTACCATGTTGGAAACACTGCCACTAACTTTCAATAAGGAAAGAAATATAGCTTTGTTTTGGTCTGGGAGACTTTGTATCACAAATCAGTGCTTATAATCCAGGAAAAGAGAAGATTATTTTTCAGGAAAACGTCAAACAATGCCTTTACATGCAGTTATATATATGTCATTTGTTTTCTTCACAGCCTAAGCTGCAGTGGAGAGTTCTAAAGTTTAAATCATTTTGTGATAATAAACTCTATGGTACACTGTTTAATAATTCTGCATGTTAATATAAATAATTTTTTATCTACCTCACTGCAGTAACTGTTAGCCAGGTTTTTGTCTGACTTAGTCCTGCAGCTCCCTCTGCTGAAAAGTATTTCTTTTGAAAATGGCTGTTTCAGAACACAGCATTCATTTTTAAGGTAGTCTGGCAAATCCATTTCCTATGGTTCCTACTGCTGAGATCTGCAGTACCAGGCTTCAGTTCAAATTATGTGTTGCTTCACACTCATAATTTCTACTATTAATTTCCTTCACAGGATTCAGTGTGATTGAACAGTGATAGATGCTGCACAATTGCTTTTTCTCACAAATAACTGAATGACTTGAATAATGTCTTAATTAAAAAAAAAAGATGGAAGCATAGGTCAAATACGGGAGAAGTATAATTGTAAATTTTAGCATCTGGAACCCTTAGATTCTTGTTCAGGTGCCAATTTTCTCAGCTTAGAATTTGGCTCTGCTAAAAATGTGTTCAGCACACTTGTAATGGTGGCTTAAGTGTTTGTTTCCACCATGTCTCAAGCAGTCCTAGTTCTCAGTGAACAAGAGTTCACTGTGCTCTGTCCTAAGCAAGAGTGGAAGAATTTATTAAGTAGAGAAATAAAGGTTTCATCTTTGTTAACCTGATAACCTGCAAGGACAGACCATATCATGCATCATTTTCAGCCAGTGTAATATAGTGTGTGGGAGGCTGGGCCACACCTGGCTACATCTGGTGTTGCTTTTCCTTTCCCTGACAGTTCCAGCTTCTTGCAATCAGACTCATTTGCTCCTTCTATGGCCACAGCAGCACTTCTGAGTGCTCCTGATCTTCCCCAGCTTTGCCCCCTTCTTCATTGTTATCCTGACCTTTAACTGTTCCCATGGCTTTCTTCTGCTTGCTCCTTCTGGAGTTCAAGTCTGGTACCTGCAGTACCGGCCTGATGCCTTTTGCTCTCTGTTCCTTTGATCTCCTTTGCTCCACCTTCAATATTCCCTTGGTCTGGCTGCCTACTGCTCCAGCACACAGGCTATCAAGCTCTTCTCTGTTATTTCTCTTCTGGAACTTCTTTTTCTTGATTTTGGGATGCAGACTTACATCTGAAACAAGGGATTTACTTACATATCTCTGAGAAGAGATGTTTGGGATCTGGGTACATCCTTGGGCGCCCAAGTGTTTTGTGTTATGGTATATCCAAGCCACACTGATCAGCTTGGGGTTTGTGCCTTTGTTTTTCTGCCCAAGTGTTGTGTTTGAAATTCCTCCAAAACTCTTTTTATCAAGGGGAAGTATTGATCTATAATAAATTAATGACAATAGCAATAGGAAGTTATTATTCCTTACATGGCATTCAATTACAAATAAGTGCATATTCTCCAAGGAAGCATTTAAAAGCCAAGTGTCTCTGACATGAGGGGACACAATCTCACCGCTGGGGTGATGCACTGCCATACTCATCCTGATTTTCTCTCTAAAAGACTGGCTTAAAAAAAGCACGTCGCTGTGAACGGTGAGCCTTGCGTACTTATTTCTACATTAAAAAGAATCTCCAAGGAAACAGAAGTACTGTGTGGCACTGCTAAGATGTTTATTCCCTCTCTTAACCTTCCAACAGCCATCTTTATTGAAAGCCTTTAAAAAAAAATTATTTCTTTAGCATGTACAAGTATGAACAATATAAATGTCAATATTTATGCTTGACGTATTTTCTCCTGTATAGCAGAGCGATGATATATGTGTAAAAGCAATTTTGCAGAAAATAGGATAGAGTGATTTCAGTGCAAATGTTCCTAGCATTTATTGCTATGAGCTGGCTTGTTTACAATGGGATCCATAATCCACACAACACTTGACTGAAGTGCATCCTAATGTTTGTAACTGGATTTCATCAGAAACCATAAGCTGTAAAAAGGAAAATGGCTCTTCCCATGGCCAAAAGGGCCGTGTAGTCTGTGCTGTGTGTGGATGTCTTTTAAATTCAGGAGTATTAAGATCCCTGGGGCTGGCAGTGGAAAATGATGAGAGAGAACACAATGCTATCAAAAAGGTAGCAGGAGAAGTACCAATCCCTCTGCCCTGGGGGTAGCAGTAGGGGCGTGATCCGTAGCAGAGAAAAGCAAAAGCTGAAGCCAGAGCTCTGCATGTTTGTGCAGCCCAGGTTGTGTTGAAGGCTCAGCCAGTGGCATGTTGATTACAAAATCCAAACTGACTGAACTTCGGAGCCTTCGGCATGTGACCATTCCTCTTCAACAGCCTCACATAAATGTTTTGAAATTCAGCTGTTCCTCAACAGAGCCTTTGGAGGTAAGTACCATGCTGAACATCAGTTTCCTCCACTTCTGAAGGGCAAAGGGACAAGACACGGGTGGCAAGTCAACTATATCCTCAGCTAACAGAAATCAGCTTCATTTTTAATGGAGTCACACCAGCTTACCACAGGTGAAGATCTGCTGCTCTGCTTAGCTGATGTACGTAATTAATCCCAGCACAGACCGGGAAGCATTGCACCAAAATCAAGAACAGGTTTGTCATCTACAGTGTGACCTCTGGAATTGTGTTCTGTCAGCTCTAGTAAAGTAGTAACTTTTTATTGGACTTCAGTATACTCTGAACCAAAGGAACTAGACTAATAAGAGTGTTAGGTTCATTTGCAGCCGGGTCTTGAGCAAGGCAAATTTGCATTTTCTATTGAATACACAACCCCATCTAAACAGAGGTGAGGAGAAGACGGTCTATTGACATTATGTAAAGGCATTGTATCAGTTTAAAGGGTTCTGTTTGCCTGGAAGAGTGTGAAGGAGACTATTTAATTACCTGTCTAGGGCTGACAAAGATAAACACCCTGTTATTATTCTATGTATTTGCTTGTAACTCAATTAAGGATGTGTACTTAATTGTATCACCGATATGAAGAAATAAGTGTTAAGGTGTTTGAAAGCTAGAGGAAATGAAATGTCCCTCAAGAAACATGAAAGGTCAGGGAGCAGAGAAAGCAAGGGAGCATAAAATTATGGCATTGGTATTCAACTAAGATCAGAAAGGAAGGGCTGTGTTATCTGAATTCCCAATTGTAAGGTTGAATTGAGGAGTTAACAGAAGAAGTGTAGACTTCCAAAGCAGAGCGACACAGCACAGCAGCAGGAACTAAATCAAACCCGTCTGGCTGTTCTGTCAGTAGTGAAGGAGAGCTCATGTTCTCCAGTTATTTCAGTTACATTGAATCATCCCTGACATATCTACAATATTTGCTGTCTTCTGTGTACAACTCTCTTGAATGATAACATTTAATGCATGGCCCTAAGCGATCAGCCTATTCCATTTTTCTGCTTCCCCATATTAATTTTGCCATTAAAAATACAGAAACACCAACGGAGATTAGTTACTTGGGTTTTAATCGAAGATTAATTCACAGGGCTGTCTGATCCTTCTGTCCTCACAATGTCTCCATCTAATGTTCCTTCTGACACACCTGACAATATAAACATGTTCTCTGCAACCCCAGGAGACTTCCCCAGCTGCAATTTGTCATTTTAATAGTTTGATCAAATTTAATTTTGTTCTTTATAGTTCTTTCCTGAAATTACCTCAGCACTTTCAGAGGAAACTGTTGGCTTCTTTAATCCATCTGACAGCTGATTGTTTTGAGTTTTTTTTTACAACATCTGACACAGCTGACACCACTGTTCTTGTCATAAATATCTGCCACATTAGTTTAAAGCTGTGATTAAAGCTGCTCCACGTTCTGCTGGCAAGGCAGCTGGACTCGCACAAATTACGATAATAACCACAGAAGCTCCTTCCTGAGAAGAATGCTGTTTCTGTAGCTGTGTCAGACAAGTGCTGCCTTTTAAGAATGATTGCTCACCTCTAAATGACATTTTTGGCTTTCTTTTAAAAAAGTAAGTTATTTATTTTCCTGTGATTTTAACTAAAGAACACTATCATCCCTAGAGAACAATTTTGTTTTTCAGCACCGAGCAATTACTTTCAGTTGTATCAAGCGCCTGATGTTTAAAAGTCTGTGTAGTTTAATGGGTTTGAAAAATGCCTTCTCTTAAGGACTCCTAAGCTAGTTTCTCTGTGGCTTCCACCACTCCCACAGTCTCAGAAGCAGATATAATCCCATATCACCCGGCCAACACTCCCTTACTATTTCTCACTATTTGTGAGAAAATCCGTGTGTCACCAGGAGATGGTCACACTTAAAGCTGAAACAGGAGGTGAATGTATATGGTTATGATGACATCATTAAGACATCAGAACTTTGTCTGGAAAAGTGGTTCTCATTCAGGACAATAATCACAGAGTCGTAGAACAGCCCAAGCTGGAAGGGGCCTTGAAAGACCATCTGATCCAATCTCATGTGGAAAAGGAAGCCTAGGTGATGTGATACAGCATCCTATCCAATGGCACCTTGAAAATCTCTAATAATGGGGACCTCACCACATCACTGGGGAGGTTATTGCAGTGCATGATTGTTCTCACTGTAAAAGATTTCTTTCTTATGTTGAGATGAAACCTCTCCTGGTGCAACTTCTACCTGTTGCCCCTTGTCTTCTCCATGTGGTTTCTTGTAAGAGAGAGGAGAGCCTCCAACCTCTTTGTAGCAGCTAAGTATTGGAATACCATGATGAGATCAGTCTTCTCTTCTCTGGGGACTAAACACCAAACTCCTTCGGTCATTCCTCAAGGGGCAGGTTCCCCATCCCTTCAGTCATCTTCATGGCCTTCCTTTGGACCCTCTCCAATCTGTCCACATCTTTCTTGAATTGTGAGTACCAGGAGTGGACACAGTACTTTAGGTGTGGCCTGACAAGTGCAGGGTGGGGGGATACACAGATCCCACAGGAGGACAGCAGATAGAGAAACTGCAGATTCAGAAGGAACTGAAGAGCTGCCTTGCACAGGGGAAAGATGCCACTAACTGACAGCATCTTGTCTCTCTGAGAGACAACATCTCCCATCTCTGCCAAATTTCTACCAGTCAGCTTCCCCTGCAGTTGGGTAGGCTGCTAGAGCACCACTGCACTGGCAGGACTCTGGCATTTCTGGGAGGGACCCTGCTCCATCTAAGCAAAGAGCAAGGAGGCACCAGCTCCCCTCCCAGTGGTCAGCACAGAACATGAGCTCTAGTCCTGCACTGCCCAGAGCAAGGAGGCAAGCAGGGAAGCTTCCAGTGGCCATGCTGTGTGTGGCCATGGCTAATGCATGGGTAGCAGTACACTCCTGAACAGGGCTAGACCCTGCTGCTGGAGCCAGGAGAGCAGGATCACGGGGCTGGAGGTGAGATGCCCTGTCAACAGCAGAGCATGCACCTGCACTGAGAGTTGACTACTGACGTGAAACAGGATCATACCCATGAGCAACCCACTGAGGGAAAGACTTAAAAACACAACAAAACATGCATATATCCAGAACAATCTATAATTCATACTTACCAGAGGCATTTTGACACTCAATTCTTGCCACACTGAATAATGAATACATTCTTTGTGCTAGAAGTTAATAATGTATATGAAACATACCATCCACAAAATGGTGGATAAGACCATGTGCTATCGCCACCTTCTCATGCCAGCATCTAAAAAGAAAACAACCCTCAACCCCAGAATGGTAAGCAATGGCAAAACAAAAAATAATAGTATTTGTAATCTGGGTCATTCTTAGGTTTTTACAGGCCTTCAGACAAAACACATGGTTACCAGCTAGAGTCAACATCCATGGCTTACATTTTGTTGCAAATCAGCTTGTTGCCATGTCTTCCCACCCTTTAGCAGTGTGGCCCTTCAGCAGAAGGCTCACAGTGCTCCAGAGCCCAGTCTCTCAGGCCCAGATAGCTCACCCAGGGGGAGTCCACAGCACTGGACTCCACAGCTCTTGCCATAGCAGCATTTTGTTTGAGTCCTGTGTGCAGCTAAAATCTCAGTTGTCATTGTGCTGGCCTGTTCAGATCACCTGGATTAGAAAGCATTGGAAAAAAAAAACCTAACAACCAATGTTTTGAGCAAACAAAATCAGTTAGGTTGGTGTAAATAAGCTGGTTGCATGTGCTGACAGGGATCTGTTGTGTTGTGAGAGCACTAAGGCTGTGGGGCAGGGAAACAGTGTATGGTCTGCGTGGGTCTGGCCAGGGGAGGGTGGTGACCCAGGCTGGGGAGCAGAAGGAGAGGCTTGTACCTGGGGACACACAGAGCAGGAGACATGGCAGGGCCTGAATGCCAGCTGCCTATACTTGGCCTTGTGCATTTCTCACTAGGTACTGCTCAGAGGATCTGAAGGAGCAGGCGTGTGCCTGGAGGGACACTGCTTACTACATCCCCTGATTTCATCTGCAATCCAGCTTTCAGGTCGCACAGACAAGGCCTGCATCAAAAACCACAGGCCAAGCAGGGCATGTGCAATATGTGGTGTCTTTGCAGGGGCCCTTAGACAAGCTGCCAGCAGAACTACTGTCACCACCTCTCCTGAGATGTCTGTGAAACCTACTGTAAGTATGCTGGACTCTGGCTCTTTTCCATGCGTGTCCAGGCTGATGACTCGTATCATTTAGTTCGTGGTCCCTGAGGAAATCTGTGAATGTGCTCTGCAAGTACATAAAGCAATTAATTTGTTGGCATGACTTCTAATATAAGGCCAAAATTAGACCATGAGTTCTGAGGCGGTCAGTCCAGACCACTGTCACTGAGTCAGTCGGAATGACAGCCACAAGTTCTGTTTTTTCCTCCTCCATGAGCTTCTTCCACATGTACCCTCTCTGTTCTCAGCACCTCACCTCCTCCAAGCCCTTTGACATGGCACCCACTGCTTGCTGGGGACACAGGCAGACTGGCTTGTGTGCAGGTGGATGCCTGAGCACAGGGCAAGGTGACCTTATCATCTCCCATGAATTCTGGCCTGGAAGGGTCCATAAGCTGTGCGGGTGGCTTGTTTGTGTGCCTGGGAAGCCAAATGCATGGGAGCTTCTGCCCAAAGGGGTAGAAGATCCAGTGTGGTCTACAACGGCAGAATATTTCATGACTGTCAAGGGTTAGTGCTGGTCTGGCCTCTAGAGAAATGACTGATACTTTCTATTAACCCCTCGCCCTTCCCAAAGAAAGAGAAAAAGGGAATAAGGGAGCGAGACTTATGGATTAAAAAACCAAAAGAGCTTTAATGAAAATAGTAATAATAATAAAATAAAACACATACAAATATATACAAACCTGGTATTGAACCCAACCCCCCACTGGCAGTTCTGTCACCATCACCACTGATGCTGGGAAGGCACTGGGGAAGTCCCAGACTGGACTCAGCAGCAGATGGGAACTTGACTCAGGAGCTGGATTCTGGAACTGGATTCATGGATGCAAGAACTGGGATCAAAGGCAGAATGGACAGAGTTCTCCTCAGATGCCAGCCGTTGAAGAAGAGAGCTTGACCCTTGTAATCCTTCAGCTTTATACTGAATGTGGTGTCTATGGAATGGAATACCTTGTTGGTCAGTGTAGGGTCACCTCTGCTCTCCACTCCTCCCCACAGGCGGGACCTCTTCCTTACTGCACCCCCAGTGTGGTACACAAGGTGTAGCAGTGACCTTGATCTACACAGCAGCAAGCACAAGCAAGAGCCTCTCTGCACACCAGTCCTTGGCAGTAACTATAAACATTGAGCTTTGTCACTTCTAAGAGCAGACACTGTCTGCAAAAACAAGCCGTTAACTTCAGAAAGTGCAGTTACTTTGAAGAGACTTAGCTGGGAAGTGAAATCACTGAACAGAATTAGTTCTGTTCTAGCTCAAACCAGGATAATGACACAGCATGGAAGGGAGAAGGATTGCTAGAGATGCAACTGCACTGGAGTAGGAAGCTCCTGTGTGACTCTGAGGTGAATCTGAGGATGCTGCTGAGGAGGACTTCTGCCTCCCTGGGTGTTGTCTGTGAGGAGTGGGGAGTATCAGAAATTATTTCCACTAGAACCTTCAAAAATCCTCCATATTTTTATCCTTCTCTTGGCCACAACTTACTCCAGGAGAGTTAAACCCCACAGTGAGCACAAGTTCCCATCTCTTTCCACTGATAGCCTGAAAATATGGAAATGACAAGATGAATGAGGGACAGGGTCCCAGTAGCCCAAGCGGGAATGTGTGCAGACGGGATTGCTCCTCCCTTCAGAGACTGGTGCTGGACTAGCAGCTGTGGCTGTGGAAGGCAGCTCGCCAGGCAGCCCCATCCTTAACCAGGCTCTCCAGCAGATGGATAGCTGTGGCATGGCTTTCAGGTCTGTGCCCAGCCCCTTTACTGCCCGTGCTGTGCACCTTCACTCTCTCCTGGGCACCTGTGATACGGAAGAGAGAGTCTGTGCATGGAGCTGGGGAAAGGCGGGGGATGAGAGCACCAGGCAATGGATGGCATGTCTTGCAATCACCTCTCAGGCATGAGCATGCTAGCTAGCAAATAACCCAAAATGGGGCTGAGCTGCCTGAAATAAGTGCCCAGACATCGAGGGTATTATTAGCAATCCAGAAGAATTACAGCTGTGGTCTAGGGCCGTTGTATCGTGACTAAATGTGGCTCATACCCAGAGGGAGAAGTTTACTCTACTTTGGGAGCCTAAACTAGGGCAGAAGAAACCCAGTCACTGGGTCTATATACAATTAACAATACTCCAAACACGTTTAGGCCATTTTTCCCTTTGTGTTTTATTTCAGAACAGACACTGTTACTGTATTGCTCAGGTCCAGAGTAGATGGCTTGTGGTAGTTTTTGACTGCCAGCATGGCTGGATGAAGTGGCTGTGAGAGCTCACCTAGAGCTTGAGAAGCAGCACGGGGCTTGAGGGATGCAGCTCACAGGTACTGCCTGCCCCAGCTGTACTGTAGGAAGGTACCAGCATTGACCTGGCACGTACCTAGCCTAGGGCCAAAGCCTGCCCTTAGGAGGAACACAGCAGAATTATATTCCCACAAAAATATTACAAATATCACAGGCTTTTATTGAATCACTGAGTTCTTATAAATCGGGCAAATAATTCTCTCTCTAATACGGGCTATGGTATCTTGAGGGCACTGGGCCATTTAAAGGCAAAAAGGTCAGGATTTTATTCCTTGTTTTAGGGTACATTATATTATTTGAGCTCATCAATTTTCACTACTTTGTTCCTGTTCTTAAAAAAAACATTTGATGTGGGTGTTTTGACCTCACAAACCAGATGTCAGCACTACTCCCTGCAGCTTCATGGTGGGGGTAGCGAGCTGCTGTTTTCTGTGGTTATTATGGAAGTTTATTACATGAGTACAGTTCATGTCTAGCTAATGCACATTTTCTCCACAGCTATGGCTTTCAAGACATCTTTTTAATTTGTGCCCCTTCCTTAAACCCTGTGTTCAAAGGTTTCTATTTATGCTTTGTCTCTCCCACCAGCTGTTCAGGCCAGTTCTCAAAATGAAGACCAGTACCTCAGTCTAGCTCTAGGCTGTCTTGTGTAAGAACCATCATCTAAATTAGTTGAGAAAACAGGAAAATGCAGTATTATTCCTTTTTATTATTTTGGTTTTGTTGTTTTTTTTCCACATTATTTCATGTGACGGGTCATGGAACAAAGCAATAATAATAAAATGGCACAGTATTATAATAACAAAGCACTAAATTTTTATAATTAAAGTAACAAAGGAAGGATTATAATATAGCAGTCATCTAAAACAACAGCTGAGATGCTGTTTGCAACAGCTGGATGTGGTGTGCTGCTCCTCTCCCAGCGTGAGCTCTGCAGAAGGTGCTGGGGTGTGGATTGTGAGGGCCCCTCTGTGCCATGCTCTGGGAAGGGGAAATTAAAGATGTTGCCAGACACAATTAAAACCAACAAATGTTTATCCTTTCTAATTAGACTGTAGAACACTTATTGCCAACCTCCCTCAATGCTTGCTGTTGAAAGCAAATTATTCTGAGAGTATTTTTAATGTAACTTTTTCTCAACTTGCTGACATCCTTCTCTCTTCTTTAGTGAGGCTGAAAGTTGAGACTGATCAATAGACCCTGTCAATGGAGCAAGGTTCACATAGAATATAGAAACTAGACAACTAGTAGCAGTATTTCAAAGAGAACAATGTCCTTGAGCTGGCTTCAACCCACACATTCCTTCTTGGTAATAGGGAACATCCCACAACAAGCATAATACAGACACTGACAATGAGGATCACATTGTGTGATCAACTGTGTATGGCAGTGGTTGTATTTTGCTAAATGCAATTCACATCTGTGTTGTGTTTTCAGTATATTTTGTATCATCCTGCTAAATCAGAAATCCCAAGTGACATCTTCAGGTAAGGAACTTTGACATTAAGCATTACACCTTCCACCCATGGCGTGCCCAACAGAAGCTGATCAGAGAGTGCTGGGCTCCAACATGGCTGTTCAATAATAAGACTATTTTGTAATTATGTTGTTCCTAAGTTTACATTGCTTTGACTTTTGTCAGATACTTTCTCATCAGAGAAACTTAACTAAATGCTAGCAGCAATGACAACCGGCAACTCTAATTACACTTGACAGAGTACAAGACAGTTTTTTCTTCCTACCAGATGCTTCCACTGCTGCAGGCTCCCTCATCTACTCATTCCTGCCTCCGGTAGAACTTATTAACACACGCACCTGTCATTTGGGGCATCACAAATATCTGGCAAGACATGTAAAGTGTACCAACGTGCAGCAGAACCGCCAGTGTAAACAGCCTCTCTCTGTCACAGCAGAATACCTTCAGCAGCGAGGAGTTACATGGGGGAGACACTTGTCACGAAGGTGAAGTGAGGATTCTGCAGCAGAGGCAGTCGGGAGGTCGCATCTAAAAAAGGTATGAGGGTGCATCCCTGTGCAAGAGCTTCAGGGCTGATGTGCTCCTCTGATCTTCACACAGTCATTTCTGCGCCTCAGCCACCCAAGTGGTCTCACAGACTCATGCTTCATTAAGTAGCAGAGGCAGACGGGGTGATCTGACAACTGCTGTGGCGTGAATACTGCAAGGTAGACTGGCTCAGTGTTTCTACTCCAGATAAATCACAACATAACGATCTGTCAGCACGCACAGATACATTTTCCCAATTTTCTTTAGTGTATGAGTTTCTGTTTAATATTACATTGGTTTATCTGCGATGTGTAGAAGGAACTGATCTAGTTCTTGCTGCCAAGCACAAGGAAGGAACAACAATAAAGGTGTTCTGTAGGGGAAATGGAATAGACCATATTTCAAAGTTCCTGCAACAATATTCCTGATGTGGAGCAACATCATAAGAGCAAGGAATGGCCACACACTGATAAGGAGGTTGGTAGCAAGACACTGGTAAGTTAAAATGTCACATTACTGGGAGAAACCCAAGCAATACCTAACCAGCTGATGGATTCACCTGTCGGTCTAATACACACCATTGTGAAATATTTTCCACTTGTCCCAGCTGCTATCTACTGTTAGTCCTTAGTGATGAATTCTGGAAAGCTTTGAGACATGCAGATCTTTAGAGCAAGTTTGCCCAGTTTTGTATGAGTTTCTGTGAGTACAGATCCACGTGATCTAGCTGGGGAAGAGGCTCACTTACTGGTGCTGATGCAGAGGGAATATTCCCTTATCTTCATTCCTTCTTCTGACTAAATCTGCCCAAACCATACTTAAAATGCAAAAATTGAATTTTAGAGCATTATGGGCTGTTATTTGTTCCATTTTATACAGAATGATAAAATGGGAAGTCTAGAAGAACAGCTCAGTAATTTTGTGCTGTCTGGGGAAACAACATCAGCGTGCCTTTCCTTATTTATCTGCTGCAGGCAAAACTCGAGGTGTTCCTCCTCAGTTTTGTTCCTGTGATTGTGAGAACTAAGTTAGTCCATCAGCTTATTGCAGAGAAATAATCAGCCAGAGAGAAAGCAAAAGGTAAAAATATCTACTTAGAAAGTTTTGGAGAGTTTTGTGACAGTCTAGAAAGTATATTTTTCATGTCTTCCCATCTCAAGAGCCAACAGCTTTCCTGATTACTAGTCCAGATATTTTGAGCCCAGAGGTAGCCACAACATTGCAAAAATAGGTTTTATATACTTAAAAATAATTCATACTTTAATGGTCAGCTATCTCAAAGCCTTCCAGAGCTGGGTGACTGGGAATTTTTTCTTTTCATTGGCATAGGGGGTTCCATTTCAAGTCATACCCGATATAGTATATATGGGGCATTAAAGCTCTGGTATTTCTAGGCAAAGAAAATTTGTCACTCTAGTAGCACCGATTTTTACCTTTCGGATAGCTCACACAGGTGTCATTTTTAGAAGAAACTCCATGTCTGAAATGAAAAACAGGAAATACTAGCTATAGGAAGTTGTTCCTATTTGGCAACTGTTGAAATAAATCCTAGGTAATCGGGTTTGAGAAGCAGATAAAGTGGTCAAAGGTGTATGATAAATTCAAATATAATGTATCCCTGTAATTTAACACCCCATCTCAAAATGTGCCACCAAGTACCATCAGTCAGAGATCTGTGTGTGAGCTCTGTTGATTGAGTCTGGAGGGACTGGGAGAGGTGGCAAATACAGACTTGACAGAGGACAGTTATGAGCAGATTGATCTAAAGCAATTGAGTAGGAGACTTTCCCTCCTCACGTCTGATGTCCCTGGGGCTTGCTCCCTCTGTGATGCTGAGCTTGGAGGGTGCAGAACTGGTGCCACGCCAGTGCTCTGCCTGTCCTCTCAGCACACAGGTCCCAAAGCACACAGAAAAAAACTTGGCTGCATTTCTACAACCACCCACTCTCTTCCTCTAGCCACCTTGCTAATTTTTGCTAATAACCTCAGCAGTCAGGCAGGGATTGAATAACTATTAATTAGTCATTACAGCACTGCCGAAAGGGTTTCACTGGATCAGGAGTTCATGAGGCTGGACAACACAAGCTCTGCCCCAAATCACACCCAGGAGAGCTCAATTGCTGTATTGATTATTTGCTTACCCTGCTAGTACATGCTTCCACTGTGGAGCTGAGGAAGGCAACACATACAGGCTTCCTTGCTCATTGGCTGATGCAGATTCTCTATGATGGTCAGGGTGAAATGGGAGAAATTATTTTTTTATGAGTGCTAAACGCACACAGAATACATCCAGGTTTTTAACTTCAGGTGGTGAGATTACTAAGTTGTTATGAAATTAAATAAGTAAACATGTACCATGTGAGTACATAATACTGAACAGTCATTTCTCCAGACATCTTGCACATGTAAATCCAGCGCAGTCCTCGGTGCCTTTGCTTTATCTGTGTGAACATACTGCTTTTAATGATAATGTACTCCCTAATTTGTTCTCCCACTGATTTACATTTCCTATAGCTAGGTTTTCAAATCCATAACAGCACCACAGAGCCTAGGCAATTATTCCCCGTGCCTGGGCATATTTATCAAGTGGCATCAAGTATTGATCATCTGTAGCGAAGCTCTGGGCATTCCCTCCTGCTTTCCAGCTGGCCAGATGAGGGGCAGGGAAGAGGGGGTGTTGTGGGAAAGGAGAGATTTAGTGTTTATCAATGAATTGGAAGTTGGGGGTTTATTCATCTTTTTAGACAAAACTCCTCAGGCCTTGTGGCTGTACACTCCTAACAAACACCAGTCATGCCGCCTCCTTTTCAGAACCGCTGCCACCAGTTGATTTGGCTGGTCTGTTTCAAATTTGGCACATTGTGTTTTTATCCTGTTTAGATCAAAAGAGTCAGTGTGAAAGGAGAGAGCTACTTTGTATGACAAAGATTTTTCTAAGGTTATAAGACTAAGTACTTAATACATTTTTCTGTTCATTTCCTTTTGCTAGGTGCATATCAGCTAACTCAGCCAGATCAAACTTCTGTCACCTAAACATATCTTGCCAGGAGAATCCTGCTGCTTTCAAGGATGAAAATTGACTTCCCAGCACGATTCACCAGGTCCAGCATCACACCAGTGCTAACCACCAATGCCAGCTCTGCTCTTTAGCCTTTGCTGCTGAGGTCTCTATTGCCAGAGGCTTTTAAAGAATTGTGAAATTGCTGCAGACTCATGTCACACTAATACAGCAAATGTGTATTACAACCTCTGTTTTACAGAGGAAAGAGCACAAAACTAGAGAGAAATAGGAAATTAACCCAAAACCTTACTGAATAACCTGTGAGGAAACTGTAAGTCTGTATTCTGCTCTCCTTACTCTGTCTCCTAACTACAGATATATCATTTCTGTTTATTTCAAAGATGTTTGCACTGTTAGCACTGCTGCTAATACCACCATTTCAGCAGATGCCCTGCTTAACTTTCCTTACTCTGTCTCCTAACTACAGATACATCATTTCTGTTTATTTCAAAGATGTGTTTGCACTATTAGCCCTGCTGCTAATACCACCGTTTCAGCAGATGCCCTGCTTAACTGATGGAGGAAAGTGTCCTGTCTCCAAATTTCCCCCCCTGCCCCATCCTGTATGTTGCAATGCAAAGGACTTTTTTATTTAAAAAAAAAAAAAAAGCTATCTAAGAATAGGTGTAACTAAATCCTTAGGACATTCCAAAGAATAAACTTGCATTTCTGTAAGGTTCATTCCATGTGATATTTCATCACAAATTTCCAATGAAAAAAACCTTCTGTGCAGCAGACTGTTTGCAGTAATGGGGCATGAGGATTATTGAAGGCTCAAACACCTCTCCTACAAAGACAAGCTGAGAGAGTTGGGGTTGTTCAGGCTGCTGAAGAGAAGGCTCCAGAGAGACCTTCCTGCAGCCTTCCATATCTGACAGGGGCCTGCCAGAAAGCTGGGGAGGGACTTTTTAAAAGGGCCTGTAGGGATAGGACATGGGGGAATGGCTGCAAACTGGAAGAGGGCAGATTTACATTAGAGGTAAGGAGGAAGTTCTTCTCTGTGAGAGTGCTGAGACACTGGAACAGGTTGCCCAGGGAAGCTGTGGATGCTCCATCACTGGATGTGTTTCAGACCAAGTCAGAGGGGTCCTTGAGCATCCTGGTCTAGTGGGAGGTGTCC
Source organism: Merops nubicus (assembly GCF_000691845.1). NCBI lineage: Eukaryota > Metazoa > Chordata > Aves > Coraciiformes > Meropidae > Merops > Merops nubicus. The sequence goes on along the minus strand of NW_008602155.1, from coordinate 23,995 downwards.
CTGCCCATGGCAGGGAGATTGGAACTGGAGGAACTTTAAGGTCCCTTCCAACCCAAACCATTCTATGATTTTAACACAGAGAATTCATGGAAAACCTTAAACTGACATTTTTATACCGATTTCCTGAGATTTGCTGTTTTCTTTGTGTGTATGTACTCACATGTTACGAAGTGGGGGGGTTCACACGAAGACAGCAGAAGCTGGAGCAGAGCAGCTGTCATATGGGAGATGTCTGTGGGCCATGGAGTAACTAGTGAGCCGGGGGGTCCTCAGCACGTCTCAGGCACCGCTCTACATGGCAATATAAGGACTCTGCAGCCACCACTCAGCCTTCAGTGAGGTGAACAGGCCTCTCTTATGTATATTCCACTCAATTACCCAACGCTTCAGCAGCAGAGTCATCTTCTTTGGACAGTGAGTGTTTGCCTGTGTCTTCCTTTCCCCACCAGCGGCGCAGGGTGCTGCACCTGCAACGTGGCAGTGAAGAGGAAGGTGGCCACAGCAGTCACAACCAGGGGATTACCTAAAACAAAAGCTAGAAATACCCTGTGAGCCACTGCTGGATCTCCGTCCATTAGATTCCCACGTGATATTCCCACTCTGCTTTTAAATCATTTTAGAGATGTGACTTCAAACACTTTTTCTTGGGAAGTTATTTCATAATCTGTTAGACGTTGTTAAAATTTTGGCTGGATATTCAGCTCAAATCTCCATTTGCTCGGTTTCCTACCTTCATGTGCAATTATACCCCTGGGAAGTGCTCTAAACAATCTCCCTAATGCCTCATTGTTTGCATCTTTTAAGCACATGTAAACAGTTATAGCAGTTTTGGACACTGTATGGGACATCTTAAAATACTTAGCCCTTATGTTTGGCATTTTATTCTTCTTGAAGTTCTTTGTAATTTGTCATTATCTTCCTAGGTAGGTTGGTTCCCAGGCCTGCATGCAAGCTGTAATTTGTACAGCAAAGGTCTCATATTCATAACATTTCTAGGCTTCACATAGTTTTAAATTGTGCTCAGTGCCCTAATTTCACCAGTAATTGTATTTTTTTTAACCTTATACTGAGAGAGAAGTGAGCAGCTTTTCATTTTAATTAGTTTAGTTTCCGACAGCTTTAATGTGTAATGCTGTAAAGAACTGCCAAGGTTAAAAGATCTTCCTGGGGTCCACAGAACCACAAAGAAAAACAAACACATTTTGCTTATAAAACAGAAGCAACATTACATGGGATATCAAAACATTTTCCTCCCTTTGTTTTCTTAAAGCACAGAACTGCTCATTTTAGAGTGTAAGATAGGAACATGGGTTTATCACCCTCACTCCTAAAATAAACCACACATAAACATATTCATAGTACCATCCAGATATTTTTCACAACAGCATGACAGTCAGATGTCAGAGGCAAGATGCTGTCTGTTAGTGCTCAGAACATTCAGTGTCACTGCATGGTAGGAGTTCTTTGAGCATAACAAAATGCATAAGGACTCTGTAGACGATACTTGTAAAGTTTTGGTAGAAAATTCTGTCTGGGAATGAATAAGTGGCACATTTAAAAAAAAAAAAGAACATATGTACACAAATTGATAACAATACCTGATTTAAATTTCTTAATAGTCGTATTCTTAATGTGAGAAACTGTTTGAGAAAAAAAGAAATGCACTTCCAGATCCAAATTTTGGAAATTAACCTAATTATGCTAAAAAGGAGCCACTCCACTACCCTATGGACTTCAGGGTGGCAGTCAGAATGAAAACAACCTTGAGCGATTTTCTGTAATTATTAATAATAACAATGATGAGGGATATAGTAATAGTAACAATAGTAATTAACAGGAAAAAAAAATATGCAGAAGCTCAAGTCAGGACCTGGACTCCACAGTGTCCAAATAATCAAAATACACATTTGTTGTCATATACTTAGTACAAGATCACCTGGACTCTTCAAATTTCTCACAAGAAGGGTAGCTATTTTTTTTGCCTTCAGGTGAGCAGTACTTCTGAAGTGCTGTGAGCACAGCTGGTATCATATCCACCTTCTCCCCTCGTTCAGAAGAGTAAGATAAAAAAAAAATGACCAAGCATGTGAGGAAAAAGTATATGAAACCCACAGATTATATCTTTTGATTAATGGTCTTGTAGAACCCAACATTTGAAAGACATTGCTTTATTACCTCTTCCTACCGTACTTTCACTTGAGGGTATTTCTACCTCTGACCTTTTCAGCAAAATTTGACTCTCCTCAATATTCATTTCCTGATGTCTGGTTTTCATCTTGCTGCTGATCGACACTCCAAAACCTAAACCACTGCCTGCGAATTGCAGCTCACTCAGAGCTGCTGGTCTGTGGTAATGTGTAATCTTCCCCCTTCCACCCTAGCTCTTCTTGATCAGAACGAAGCAGGTCACAGAGGAAGACTGAAGCTTTCTTCATCAGTCCCTTGGATTAGCCATGTGCTACACGGAGGGAACTGGCTGCAGAGGGCAGGGGCTGTGACTCCAGGAGACGGTTTGATTAAAGCAGATGAGCCTTTCATCTCTGTGTTAATGCTTGGTTTCAGATGGCAGTGCCCCTGATTGCTGTGGAAAGCATCTGGACAAAAGAGACACAAACACCTCTAAGAGAGGAGAGAAGGGTGAGCCTAAAGAGGAACAAGATTTATTTTATGACATTATTCTTTTAGACGGAGAAAAATAAGGTTTTGGGTTTTTTGGTTTTTTTGGGGGGGGTTTTGGAAAGAAGAGGGGCAAAATATTGACATGGGACCATAGCCAAAGAAGAGATTTACAGAGGCCATGTCTTCAAGGTACATTGCAAAGCAGACTCACGTAAAACTCTTTCCTTTTCATGACTTTTACACATGGGTCATACCTGCTGACAAACTACCAGAACCTGTAAATGAGAAGACAAGCGTATGAATGGCCCAACATGGGCCTCTTCTTAATGGGATATTCCTGGAGACCTTTCTTCTGGTCTTTCTTTTGAATACTTTTGAATGCCAAGAGGAATTCATTAGCAAGACTCATCCTTGGTGTGTAGTAATCGTAGGCAGAAGGTTGCAGATGACTCCTGGTGTAGTGCTGGAAGCAACAGTGATGCAATACCACTATTTTTCCTAAGTGATGCAGCACAAGAGTGGATTCTGACAGGGTCTGATGGTCCTCGATACTCGGTCTGGCTAGTTTGAATGGCATAAAAATTCAGCCACTTCCACAGATGGAAGATACTGAAGCATTTTTTATTCCTCTGGAAATTCTTTATCGTAGATTTGAGTGAATTTACTTTGGCAAGATTCCTACTTCCTTGTGCTCTCTGTAAACTCTGCAGTTATTAAATCTGATGTGTGTTCACAGACAGTACATTTCAATACCTGTTTTGTTCTGTATCAGGTCTTATATTTTACTCAGCATTACCAAACCCAAAAGCCTTCCCACAGCACATGAAGCAATTTGATGACTATCCACCTGTCACGTTCGCTCTGTCCATCTTTCTCCAAAGAAAGATGTCTGTGATGCATCACGTAATACTCCTGCACACACAACACACCTCTGCTGCTTCTGGGTTGTGTTGTGGCTGGCAGTGACAAGTGCTGGGGAGGGCCCAGGGAATGGGAATGTGTGTCACTTCCCCACCCACGGGGAGGAAGAGACCTTCTATCAGCATCTCCGCACCAGTTCCACATCCCCGAGTGAGTCCAAATTTCACTGAATCTTAGATGTTATCTACCAGTTGACAGGAACATTTTCAAAAGCATATATGCTGGATGGATGAGGACCAGCATCATGGTCTTCAGTGAACAAAAACTCCAAAATAATGCATCAATTACAACTAAAAACTGCCTAAAAGGAACATCTAAAATGCTCGAATACTTAGAATAGAAGGAAATAGCCTCCTCTGAAAAGTCTGCAAGGGTTTAACCCCTTGCATTTTGTGTGAGGTTACAGTTAAAGAAATCTGAATATTATCTCACCTAACAAGTGTGGAAGAGGTGAATCTATAGGTGAGAACTAAGATTGAAACTGCTCCAATATGAAGACTTTGTCTAATATGTAATTTGCATTCTTTCTGACACTGCTTACATCCTAATCTTTACCACAGAAAAACTAACATTGGAAAAAATCCTCCTGATCCACTGAGCTAGACAATCAGAAAATAATAACCATTAATTCAGGAAACGAATTTGCTTGTAATTCATCATAACTCCTCAACTCTAGCTAGTTAAGAGGACTCTATGCTCTCGGTCTCCCTAAGAAAAAAATTTCTCCCTAGTTTTCATTAAAGTCTCTTCTATTTGCCTTCAAAACCTTCAGGTTGTGTTTAGCCAAGTGGATGCTTTACAGGCGGGGCTCCTCGTGTAACCCCGAATGGCCAGAAGCTCTCTTGTCATTAGTTCTGCTAGTGTGACTGTGCATTTTAATTTGGATACTTGACTGCTCTTCCTCCACATCTGAGAGATGGCCATCATATGCACTTTTAGCAGATGTGGAGACAGAAAAAAACCCACAACAACAAAATTTCCTAACCATGTTTTCTCTTTGCAAATTTTTTTTATTACCTGGCTACCAGGTTTCTAACAGGTCCTCAGAGTATCCTCTGATTGAATTCCAGCTTACTGCTGCCGTGAGACCGAGGAATGAGTACACCTGGGAACAAGGGAGCCCAGTTCATGCCAGTTTTCCTAGCAAAGCTCTGTTCCCTAGATTCTGTCCAGGGACTGTGCTGGTGGCAGTCATGAACACCCGTGCACAGGAGCACTGCTGCTGTGGCTGCCTGGAGGATGTGCAGCTCCCTGTCGATGTGCACAGCGCTGGTAATCCCGAGGCTGGTGTGCTCCTCATAACAGTCCACAGGAGTCTGGAACTGCTGGCCAGGAGCACAGCCCAGCCCTCGTCCAACACACCATATATTTCAAACGTACACTGTATGCAAAGTTGCTCGGAGAAATCAACATCAATGAGTGGTGCAAGCCTGAATATTTTAATGTAAATTTACTCTCTTACTGAGTTTGTGGAAGTGATCAAGAAAGATGGGGTAGAACCAGATTGCCAGTAGGCTTTTCACCTCCCAGCAGCTACCATGGAGCTAACAAAAATTTGAACAGTTGCTCCTTCTGGAACCACAGTTGCTTGGAGAAATTGATGCAAAAGTGCTTGACAGATAATGTTGTCACACTAATGAGCAGAGCTGCCCTGAGCTGGAAGAGCAAAGTGCTGGAGCCAGCAGCCCCCAGGAAATCACGAGGCTGGAATAAAGCCTGGATAGCCCAGGCTGTGCTTTGCTGGTAGCTTAGCATCTTCAGAAAGTAAACTCTCTGTGCTGCAGCAGGTCTGCTTCTGTAGGTTAAAAGCACCATCAAACCCTGCAGAAAAGGTGATGATGTCCCCTACAGCAGCAAGAGCCAGACTGGGTACACACCAACTACCCAAAGTGTGGAGCAGTCCACGTCTCTGGTACCTTGCATGGCTAGTGGTGCTGTGCAGCCCAGGAAAAGGCTTCACAGGGCTCTTCCTCTGTACCCACCAGCCTGTGCTGAGCCTATGTTTGGGCTTAAGGTAGTCACTCAGTGCTGGAGGAAGGTCAAGGAAGCCCTGTGGGTTTGGCCATCCTCTTTGAGAAAGGAGAATCAGACCCATACGTATGAAATGCAAAATCTTCCTTAGCTGGCCAGCTGCCGTCTGACTCGCTTACGAGAGTACCCAGGAGTGAAGGCTGGGGGCAGGGTGACTGATGGTCCCTAATGCATTTCCCTTTGGGCTCTTTCTGTGGGCAGCATCCCTCCTCTCTGCAGAGCTTTTGTCTCTGCTGAGCCCTGACCCAGTGCACCCCGTGTGCTCCCCAGCAGCGTGCTGTGGCCCCGGCTGTCTGTGGTCTGGCAGGGGAACTACAGTGATGTAGGAAACTGTAATTCCTGTGCCGGGTCTGGCGTCTGGCAAAGCAATAAAGTACTTTGCATTATTGCCATCTGTGGTGTTGTCTCACAGGTCCAGACTATTACCTAACACATCTTTAGGTGCACGCAGGCACAAACACCAGGAAAATAGCTTTCAGCTCAGGCTGGATCTTCTCCCCAGGAAGGCGATGGTCCTGATGAGCTGCTGCTGCAGACAGACTTCACTTACTTGTCAAACACGCTCGGCTGCTTAATGAAATGAACAAATCCACTTCCAGCCCCAAAGGGGAGTCCAACTTGCTGTTTCTTTAAATTAAACCTGTGCTGCCTCAAACCTCTACTGAAGTGTCAGCAGGTATATTCCAAAAAATTACATTTGTAAAAATGACTGCTTTCCCCTCCTGCTATTCTCTGGTCACATATGTAGAATCTAATTCTGAAAAATGAAATTATCTGCTAATAACAGTGATCTGGTGATCTAATCTCTGTTCTGAGACCTGGCAGTCTGCAGGGCTGGCTTTAACAACCTGGGTGAAGTGACTACAACTCAGTGATGTGCAGAAACACAGGGCAGACCCACGCTTTCTCCAGTCTGCTATTTTGCTCTAGGCTACTCATCAAAAGCAAAGATTTATGCTGTGTTACGGCCCAATCTTGTAGAAAAAAGTTCCTAGATTATTATTTTTTTCATAGCTCTGTGAAAATTGCTTGCATAATGTGCTGCTAGATCTCAAACCCATGTGTATTTGAAGGGCCGTGTCCACTTTTTATTTGTTCTTATTTTGGAGGTGCCTTAATAATAATTCCAGTGAACATGAGCCTCGGGAAGTATCAGTATGAGTGCCTGCAGGAAGGAGGAAGGAGAGGTGTGTTCTCCCACTGGTGCACAGATGCTGTACGTACATAACTCCTGCAAACCTGTGAGGGTTGTTCTTGTGCATCTGCTCCCCCTGCAGAGATGAGACACGCTGTCTGACACCCGCCTGCCTTTGCAGGAGCGTGGTTTTGTTGGTGGAAACGGAGAATGAAGAAAACCCAACAGGTTCACTGGGAGGCTGGAGTCAGACAAATCTCCAAGGAGAGCTTTCTGCAGTCAGGCTGGACACGTGCGTCTGCGCAGCGTTGCTGCTGTGAGATGTGCTTCCTTCAGCAAGGCCATGGAGCTCTGAAATATCCTTCACCCCGATTAGATGCCCTTCACCCAGTTCCTGCAGGAGACCTGCCTCCCTGAACGCCCTGGCCTGGTCTGCCCCCTCTTAGGGAGGCTTGCAATACTGATTTCCATGAGATTGCTTTAGAAATCCCAAAATAAACAAAAACTCCCCATCAGATACCTTAAACTAGGAGGAGGGGTGGTAAGCACACGGACGTGGGAAGGTGTGATGTATCCTCCCATCCTCCCAGCCAGGGATGTGTCTGGCTCTGGCTCTCCCAGCTGCCCAGCCTGCTGTGCCAACGCCTGGAGGAGTCTGCTGCTGGTCTGCACCAGGACCATGGTTATTTCCTGGGTGGTCTGGACTGGCAAAACCCTCTTCTGGGCACAGCATCAAGCCACTCTGTGCTGCACAGGCCTCACTACTGGAACAGGGAGAAGAAACTCATGTTTTTAAGTCAACTTTCTTCATAGTTTTAAGGCTGTTTTTTTCTTTTCAGCCAAATAAAAATTACATCCCCACTTTAAGTGAAATGGAAGCTCAGTATCTTTCCCGAATAAGTATAAATCTAGGTGAAGTTTTGTGTGTTCAGAGATTCTGTTCTGAGGATGCTTGGGAGTTTGCTGAAGTGCTTAACAGCTGTACACACATTTTAGTTTATAACTTTCTTTAGTTTCTGGTATATCCTGCAGTTATATTTTGCAACACAATCCAAAGAGTTTTGGGTATGAGGTCTATTTATGTTTCTACTATTCATAAACAATTCAGTGATATATGTCAGGCAGTACAAAGAGATAATCATTTCAATAACCAAATTTTCTGGAGAAGGCTATTCTACACTACACCTGCTTGGCACTTTAAAACAGTTTTTAAGAGGGAAATTTATTCTGATCTGAAAAGACTAAAACATTGTACTGTAGAAAAGGTAAATCAATCTGTCTTTCAATTTACTTAAAGCTATAAAACTTTATAGCTCTCCGCATTCCTGGGTTTTAAAATACCAGGCAGTAAGAAAAGTGAGAAATAAATGGCTGCTATTTAAGAAACGATGACATTACTGAGACCTCAGTGCTCCCTGCGGGCTGCTCAGCGTGGAGTGAAGCCAAGGTTGGGGAGCAGCTCGGGGAGGCTCTGGGCACCGGGTACCTCCAGCTGTCAGGGGCAGGCAGTGCTCGCAGCGGCGTGGCGCTGCCTGAGTTGGAAGGCAGGAGGCAGAGCTGGGCAGAGAGCAGGTGAAGCCAACTGGGATCTTCAGAGCAAACCCCACTGCTGGAAAACTGCAGCCTGAACTGCTCCTGGTGGACAATGTGTAGGCACATGGGTGTGCATCTCCCATCTCCCCAGGTCCTGCAGGTCCAGGCGGGACGTGTGAAGTCCTCTGGACACCGAACGAAAAGCGCATTAGTGCTGCAGCTGCACTCAGGAGAGAAAAACTACTGCTGGCACTTTATGGGACAGTGTAGAAAATAAAAGCTGTTTTTCCTCACCAAAGATGGATATATTGCAGTCTCCTGTAACAGATATGGAATGCAGCTCGGATGAAGCTTATCAGAGAGATGAACTGCTTGGTGAAACTAGTTATACACAGGTTTAAAGAAAACTATTTTCATAGCATTTGTGGGGATGATAGCTATCTGTGTATGAAAAAAAATGGTATGGCAGCAAATACACTAATCTGAATGGATCCTGCTTTCCTATATGTATTGAAAATGTAGCTAAGATTAGTTGAATAATCCTTAAAAATTGTATGGGTGCTGTGCTTTGAATAAATGCAGGACTTTTTCTTCACTGATTTGTGTTTATCATATTCTGGATAAGACAGATCATGGTGTTCTGGCTGATTTGTGTGATCTAGATTTTGAATTCAAAACACACATACAAACCCATGTTTTTAAATAGAATTTTTATCTGAAATATCCTAAAATCAGCCAATACATCTGAATATTGACATATCCATAGGAGTGCATGTATGACCACCAAATATGATCTTCCTAGAGAATAAGTAATGTACTGTGCTCATCCTCCTGTCATAGAAGCACAGAAGGTTACAGTTGGAGGGGACCTCTGCTTTTACCTCTGGTCCAACCCCTTTGCTCAAGCAGGGACACCTACCGCTGGTTGCCCAGGTCTATGGCCAGACAGCTTTTGAATATCTCCAAGGACTGAGACACTGCAGCCTCCCTGGTCAACCTGAGCCAGTGCTCAGTCATCCTCACAGTGAAAGGAAGCTTCTTTTGTCTCGGTTTGTGCCCATTGTCCATCACTAGGCACCACTGAAAAGATCCTGGCTCCTTCTTCTTTGCCACCTCCCTTCAGGTATTTATATAAGTTAATGAGATCCCCAGAGCCTTCTCTTCTCCAGGCTGAACAGTCCCAGCTCCCTCAGCCTTCCCACATAGGAGAGACACTCCAGTCCCTTCGTCATCTTCATGCTCTTCACTGGAGTTCCTCCTGTACGTCCACACCTCCCTTGTACTGGGGAGCCCAGAACTAGACAGAGGACTTCAGGTGTGGTCCCATCGGTGTTGAACAAAGCAGAAGGATTACCTCCCTTAATCAGCTGCCAATACTTTGCCAAATGCAGCCCAAGATACTGTCAGTTTTCTTTGTTCTGAAAACTTGTTGTTTCTTTGTTTTTGCTGGCTCATGTTCAACTCGATGTCCACCAAGACCCGCAGGTCCTTTTCTGCCAAGCTGCTTTCCAGCTGGAGAGCCCTAGCCTGCAGTTCTTCCTCCTCGGGTGCAGGATTTCTTGCCTTCTTGTTGAACATCCTGAGGTTCACGCCAGCCCATTTCTCCAGCCTGTTGTCATGTCTCTGGGTGGCAGCACATCACCCTGATGTATAAGCCACTCGTCCCAGTTCTGTGTCATCAGCAAAGTTGCTGAGGGTACCCTTTGTCCCCTTATCCAAATCATCAGTGATGTTGGACAGGCTCAGACACACTGTTGACCCCTGGGGTACCCTGTGAATGCAACTGGACTTCATGCCACTGATCACCACACTCTGGCCTTTACCATTCAGCCAGCTTTCAAGCCACCTCACTGTCTGATCATCCAGGCCATACCTCATCAGCTTCTTTATGAGGCTATTACAGCAGACAATGCTCAAAGCCTCACTGAAGTTCAAGCAGATGATATACACTGCTCTCCTATCATCTAGAAGGATCTCCAGAGGTCCATTCCAACCCCTAGCATTCTGTGATTCAGTATGAATGTGACACTCTTCACAGAAGCTTATCGAATTGGTCAAGCATGACTTCCCTTTGGCCAGTTTGTGCTGACTGCTCCCACTGTTGTTGGAAATGTTTGTGTCTTGAATTTTCTCATGCTGGGCTGCAAGCCTGGCACCTTAATCTTTGCATACATTCTCTTTGCAAGATGCTGTAGCACTGACATGAAACTTTGTACTAGTTATGTACAAGTGATAATATTGTGTATTTCTTCTCATTTGCTTTATCTGATCTTCATTTGTGGTGGCCTTACTAATCACCATTTCTTGTACCTGTTTTACGTTTTACATAGCCAGCTACTTCAGGAGGAGCGTTTACATTCAAGACATTTAAGGCCGTGCAGCAATGTATGTTGCAATAAAGACTAATACAATTAATAAAATGGAACTTGAATTACAACTGCCTAAGTGTTGATGGATTTGTTGTCGGTTTAGATCCATCCTGGTACACCACAGGATGGATACAGGTCCCCTCTCAAACTGCTTGCTTATGGGGCTGGCATTTACAGCCAGATGTCAACTGCAGTTTATAAACTCATAACCAACACCCTGGGGGTTTTTACAGTCTTTAATTTCACTACCATGTAGCTTTTGGCTGTACAGTTTCTGTATTTTGCTTTCATTGTTCCCTGCCTGCTTTTTTCCAGACCGAATCTCATTTTATTGCTACTTATATCTCTAAATTCTGCAGGTCTCTTTTTATTATTTTGCCATCTGTCCTGGGTTTTGCAACACCTTACAGTTTAGTATGATTGGTAAATTTAATTAATGTCATGTTTGCCAAAGACCAAAGGAGCCGAGTCAATTACACAGATAAAAAAGAAAAAACAAGAAACCTGTATTATGCTATGACTGCTCTGCTGATAATCCTACTTAATATGTAAACATTATACATTTCTTGGCCTTCATAGGTGTAATTGCAAAGGGGCCTAGAAGATTTAGCCACATCATCGTGCCATTTTAGAATTTAAAATATACTATTACCAAAGTAAATAACAAAGAAATGAAAAAAGTAAACTGAGTTCCTTTCTACCTAGCTGAAGCATACTGGGCAGGGTTAGGCACTCACAGGACACACTCTGCTATGACATGTAAATTAAACCTACCACAGCAGTACTTAAGCAGAATTGCCTCAAATTGGTTCACATATTAAGGGCAAATGCAGGCAGCCAATTAATAATTGATTTTATTTAGAATGTCTGTTGCTGGGTTTGTTTTTTTTTAGTACTTCCAATGTGTGCTGTGTATATAGAGCAATTGTATAATGCCTGACAACAGTTGAGCAAAGTCTATAATTCTCTGCCATCATTATCTCTGGGCTATTATGATGTTGATAGGAATTAGAGCAGAGTAACCTTCGTCATTCGTCTAGGAACAACAGCAATTACTACTTTGGTCTCTGGCTGAGGCTAGAACAGATAAATTGAGACAGATAATTATTACTGTTTCTCAAATTCATCATTAGTTGTAACTGCATTTCTAATGCAGAAGGCCAGATTATTGGGCCTGACCGTGATAGCTGCTCCTGACTTAATGCTACAGAAACATTACTAAGCTCATTCTCTCTTTAATCAGGCCTCTTGTTCTTAAAGAGGTTCACCTGAGATACACTAATAGGTATTAACTTTTACAAAGTAATTTAAGACTTTGAAAACTCATTTTGAATGTTCACCCTGAACACCCGATTTTCAGTCAGGGCTGCTCTCCACTGGAGAGGAGAAAAGAAAAAGGGAAAAGTTTACTCCTCTTTTAGCATTTAAAAATATGGATCCCACTTTCTAATAAAATAAAACATATGCAAAATGTCATTTTGTTAACGAAAGTACATAAACTAAGATGTGTAATTTAGCAAGCTATGAATATGCCTTAGTTCCACTGACATTAATGACTTGTTCATAAATTCAGAGTGCATGCAAATTTCTCCACAGAAAAGTTGATTTTATACCTTTGGTTTAATTTGTAATTAATTGCTTTTACCTTTTAAGGCTTTGTTTTCTCCACTTATTTTGCCTCTAACTATATTCCACAGGTGTCTTATTGACAAATTGATGCAAAGTTCCAAGTGTGAGAGAAGACCAATCAAGTGTTGGAAGCTAAGGGAGGTCAGGGCACTGATGAGTTGTCTTGGGAACCTGAGCTCCTGTAGCTGCTCATACCAATGTCTGGCTGTCCTGCAAGGCCTGCTGGACAGGATGCAAAAGGAAACCCATTCCACACTGTCAAGGGTGTAAAAAATCTAAGACTCTAGTGGCTTGATCCAGTTGCCCAAACACAAGTATCAAGTGCCATGTATAAAAACCAAGGGTCTGGGGAACATTTATACAGGACCCATGGGGATAACACAAGATCCCCATTCCCTTACAGATTTGTGCTCCTCTGTGGAGGCAGCTGGATGGTCTAAGGTGGACACCCAGAGGTACTGCAGAGGGTGTTTGATGGCTGTGTTTAGAGCTCTCTGTAGCGCCCCAGACATCTTGATGGCTGCAAAGATTCAGAGCATTCAGGCACATTTATTTTACACTTCTGGTAAACGTTTTATCTTATTTTTTTACAGAGAGATAACTGACACAGACATAGAATTAACAAATTGTCCTGATGCCTCCTATCAGCTTAGAAAGGGCTGGGTGTTAATCACGAGGCACCACGCACACGTCGCTCGGGCGGCCCCGCGGCAGGAGCGCCTGTGCCCTGCTGGGCTCCAGCCCGCGCGCTCGCCCTCCCTCCACCTCACCTCACAGCCGGCAACAATCGCCTTCCCCAGACGACTGTCCTGTCACAGTTTCAAGTTTCCGACTTGAAGCTCTGCCCTTCAAACTCTTAAATGAAGTGACAGCTCATTTCTGTTCTGACCCACCTGTGGTACTGTGTGAATGGTGCTTCTCACTCAAAAAAAACTATTCGAGGAGATTGCTGCTGGGTTTCGACTTGCGTATGTTTATCGGTCCCTCAGGGAAGGCAGTGCAGAGGTTGGGGACTGGGGAAAGAGAGTTTATCTAGGATGTTGAAATGCTGGGGTTTGAACCCCGAGCCCTGAATTAAGGTTGACATGTGGGTGATTCCCACAGCCCTTCATGAGTTTGCCTGTCAGCTTCCCTCCAGGGTGGCCCAGCCCTGCAGGGAGAGCCAGAAGGTGAAGGAGCCCCAGGGGTCCCACACTGAGGAACCAAAGATCAGGTCTCTGCTTGGGGATAAAAGCTGGGACCACTGGCAGGGAGTCAGGAGTGTCTCTCTGTGGAGTGCACTCCCCAGAGCTGCCTGGTTCAGGGCAGACCTCCTGACTCTTCTGGAGCTGGGCCCTGGTCTGTTTAAGCCTTTGTGAATGCAGGCAGATCCGGTGAGAGTCACTATGTGGTCACCTTTATCATGTGTTCAGCTTGCTGCTCTGGCTGTTTCCCATGTCAGCTGTGGGAAACCTTGGGCCTCTGTTTGTACCACCTGTTGTGGGGTGAGTTACGTCCTTTGTGAGATCATTGGGGGCAGCATCAATAATGTCTGAGCTTGTTGACCTGTTTGTACCCGCGGTGGTAGTTCATATCGTAACATTTTTGCCTACAATACAGTCTGCATATTGATTCACCTTCCTGCTGGTGCTATCATTTTTGTTAGGCCTGGTCATTGGCAAAATGATGTGTGAGGGGAAAAGCATTTAGAAACCTTTTCCACAGTGGCCTCTAGGAAAGGTGGTATCTTGCAGGACATGTAAAGTTAAATGGTATAGATGAGAGAGAGGGGGAGACACAGTGAAATCCATGAAAGACGGGCGCTGGCTTTATCATGTACTGTCTTTGTGGAAGGCATTCAGGTGCTGTGGTGATAGGCATGATAATTGGGGTAGGTTAGAGAAAGCTGTAAATTAAAACTAGTCTTTCTGCAAGTGCAAACTGCTCTGGAGGGTCCTGAAAGGCTCTGGTGTGTTCAGAGGCCGGAGGAGCATTCAGGGATGGTAGATGGCCAGAGGGGAGTGAGACCTTCCAAGGGAGATGCATTGAGCACAAGAACATGCTTTCCTCCTTTCCATCACCAACAGGCACAACGCACATGAGAGACAACAGAAAAAAAATGGTGTGTTAGTTGCAGCTATCACTCATTTCCCTTTGCTCAGAGACTCACTGGCTGTGGTCAGTGGCTGGGCTGAGAGGGGTTGCAGGCAAAGTTCAGCATAAGCTGAACTAAATGTGTGTTCAGAAATGAGCATCTAGAGCTAACACAGGCAGAGCCACAGAAGCAGCATGGTTACATGTCTTGCCCAGGTCTTCAGGTCTGATGTGGAATGAAGATGAGGTCCTGAAAGCTGCAGCTCTCCCTGTCACCTGCTGAGAAAACAAAAATGGTTGAAAATTGTTTACACATTGAGAGAGCTAGCTTGTTTGATTTTATAGAGAACAATAATATTTTACTTTTTTGAACTACAAGTAGCAATTAGGCAGCTGGACCAGACCAGTGGAGTGCAAATACTTGCTTGTGTGCTTCTAGCTGTTCTCCAAATTATTAACAAATTCTGGAATTATTAACAAATACTCTGCATAGACATTTTACAGGCGTTTCAAGATCACCACCATTTTCCTTCTCATCTCTTCTGAAGAACACGTGGTGCTCTAGAGTTTACTCAGAAAGAGAGCGGGTGCCTGGGCAATGATAGGATTTAAGAATTCCCCAGCCCTCTCCTTCTTTTGTGTAATCACTCTCCACACCTGTAAGAAACATAACATGAAAAGGAGACAGAGGTAGAAGATAATGAAACAGCTTAATTCAAATGGGTGAAGGCAGTTTATTTCTTTCTAAATGAGAGAGGATGCCAAAAGTCTGCTGTAAATCTGAATGTCAAAATTGCTCAGGGATCTGTCTGCCTCCACAGCAGCAGCAAGCTTTCTGTGCAGCTTTCTGACACTTACAGAGCTATTCACAAATATTTCTAAGCAAAGGTTGCAGCCACCTATTATCCTGTTTATTCCAGAAGTGCTATGGGGCTGGCTGAAAGCAGAGCCCTGTTGTCCTGGGCTTTGTACAGACAAAGCCACAGAGACAGCCCCTGCCTTGCTGGCTTGACTCGGCTATTGTTTTGCTGAAATGCAATTTAAAATGTGATGCAATTCTTCTGGCTATTAACAAGAGGAGAAAATACTGTTTCTTGATCTGTGTCAGTTTGTTAGATGGGTTTAGGGCAAGCAAATACAAACAGAGCTACATATTTTTATGTATGTAGGACAAATGTTTAGTTAAAACTGGTAGCTGATGTGCCACTCTCAATTAATTTGAGTTTGGAAGCATTTATTCAGAGGGCTGCAACTGGGGAGGTGGTAGAAGAGATGAAGTGGGTAATGGTGACATTCAAACCGGTTCCTGAATGGCTCCCAGTGTTCTACCCCAGGAAGAGCTTTGGTACATCTCAAGTGAAATCTCTGCAGTTCATTTCTTCTCTCTGTCACTGGGGCAGGTGTCCTGCTCCTAGCAGTGAGGCTGAAGGAGAACAAGGTCACCGTGGCTCAATCTCACCTCTCCAACATGCCTCTCAGAATTGTCCCAGTGATGGACCTTTCAGAAATGGTCCTGTGTGTTCCCCTGAAAGCAGCAATCCTGTGTGCTAGTACGAATGACAGCACCTACCTCACACTACTTTTAGACCAGGTCCTTCAGCATTGATGGCAAGGAGAAAGGACAGAGGCACATGGCCAGACTGACCTTCCCAAGATTTATACCACTGGCTTTCTTGCACTGACAGTTGCTCAGCTCACAGCAGAGCCTGTCGTGCCCTCAGCAAGCTCCTTTCTCAAAGGAAACCAGGAGCCCATGGCTGACAAACTCTGCTGGAAGCACAGGGCTGGCAGTGGCCATCAGCTCAGCTGAACTTTGTCTTGACCTCAGAGGTGAGTGTTGAGAAGCAGGAATCTGAGTTTTGCTATCTTATTCAGGTACAAGTTGCTGGCACAAAGGGATGCTGTGAAGGATGGGGTATTTTCTGCACTTCTTTTTATTCTGCTGGTTATACGTAATGATTTTTCCTGCTGTATGACTACACAGCACTTAAAATAAGAACAAGTCTCATAATCAAGTGTAAAACTTGGTCTGGGGCAGGCATCCAAAGAATCTCTTTGTATAAAGTTTCAGGGACAACTAGGTGAGGGAGGTGCTAACGTCTCACTACCCGAATGCTGCTTTTCTTTGAGTAGAGAGAGAGAGGGACTGAATCCCCACCCTCCAAACATCTTTTCGCTTTTTAATGTAATTTTCCTATCTGCTTTCTTTATACTCACCTTGCCCCTTCATTTCTCCACAGTTTTCTTTCTGTTCATGTGCTGAGGGGTGCCCAGCCCACCCTGCAGATGTAGAGCAGCTGGAGCTGCCAGCATCGGCCCTCGGGACGTGGACGTGAAGATGAAGCCAGATGTGAAAGCTGATTACTGGATGAGCACTTTTCTCTTGAGAAAGGTGCCAAGCATCCCTCCCAGAGCAACGAGGTGTGCCAGGGACTCGTGCCAGCTCCTCTCGGCACCTGGGACCTTATCTGGCTTTTAGCAGAAGTGTGGGGACAGACCGGTAGGGCTATGGCATACAGGTAGAAAACAGATCTCAAAACTCCCTGCTGGCTAATAGGCATCTAAACATGTTTGACAGAAGCACTTGAATGTCTGTCAAACTGCAGGAAGAGAGCACTGAAACAATCTAATCCTCTGGGGACACGAGTTCCTACAGGGCTGCCAGGCAGCAGACATCCATCACTTCCAACCAGCACAACTGGGCACAGCCCCGTGGGATCTCCCAGCCAAGCAGACATGAGGCACTGGGCCGATGCCAGCGCCACGGTAGTGCAGACCCAAGGCGTGGAGAGGAAGGAGGTTTCTCTTGATCTGGTGGGCAGGGTCCAAGGGTGAATGATGTGCTTGTGATGACTTGGCTGTGGCTGTTCCCAGCCACGGATAAATCATTCCTCTTCTCTGCTCCGTAAGCAAAAACGAGCTTTAAGGCAACTGAGTATCAGTATCAACCAGGACACTGCAGGAAAAGCAATTTTTAGGGTGCCAAACTCACTGCAAACCATTACTTTTTGTTACTTCTTAAAATATCTGCCAATGACATGATATCACGATATGGCTTCTTAAAATCTGTACCATGCAACTTCTGGCACAACAGTGACCCTGGCAGGTTTCTCAGGCAGGAAGGCTTTGTTCAATAACTTTCTGCTGTGTACCAGTTTGTCATAAAACGTTGAACATGTGTTGTTTAATGTCAGGCAGAAGCACAGCTTGGATACTGCTTATGCTCCTTCACCATTTCCCTTCTCATCAAAGCCTGCTCACTTCCTGAGCAAGTGCTCACTTCATCCCTGTGCTCTCAGTAAGCATGGAGCAAGATCTAGCTGTGCTACCAAAACCTCTTGGGGAAAAAACAACACAATTATAATTTTATGACCAATGAATTTAAAATGACCCCATGAGAAGCTGCTGGCAACATCAAAAGGAAAACTGGTATGTGTGATGACTTTCTGTTTACCTGCCTTTGCAAAGCGTGTTATGATATATCCTCTAGCACAGGTATCATCTCCTTTGGGTTTATGGATGAGAGATGCTAAAGGTTCACTTCAGATTTAAGAGAGGTGGAATTTTTTCCCAGGTAGTGGATCTCATATATATAAAGTACTTGTTTGTAGCCATCAGAAGCAAGGATTTCTGTACTTGTGGGATTTATGTACATTTGTGTTCCTCCAGAACATGGAAAAGTAAAAGTGTTTTGACTTTGCCAGATCCAGGAACACAGTCATCTGTGACACTGTGAAGGATGGGTTCTAAATAAAATTTTCCTAGAACCAGAGAGGTATAATAATGACAAGCAAAGATTTTTTTGTCTTCTAATAACAGATGGCAGCTGGATTAAGACATCAGGTCATCCATGCCTGGAGCACTTCCTCAGCTCTTTCATTTCCTAAAGTTCAACTGGCAGCAAGGGCCTCTGAGTTATTCTGGTGTCTTCAGTATGAGCCCTTGTGGCATGCAGTAAGTGTTCTTTTTGCAAACAGGGTTCATATTATTCACCCACCAATAATATTCAAACCTCAGTTCTGATACTCTGCAAAGTATATTCGATGTGGCTTGGAGTCATGTGACAAATTTATCTCCCAGAAACATCTGTGCTTAAATTGTCCACTGAGGTAATACACACTGCTTCCCATCCAACAACTTCTGCAAATTGCTCTCTTGCACTAAAAAAAACAAAACCACAGAAACACTGATTATTCTAAATGTGAAAGGCATAATGAAAACACATTCTGCAAAATGACAATTAGGCAGTAGAGCTTTATTTATAGTTGAAAAATAAACATCAGTTAATCATCACCAGGAGTACCAATTTCTAACCTCTGTTTAGGTGAGATTTCAGATGCCTAACTCATTATCAGCTTTCAGCAATGCCTGCTCATCAGCAGCAGTCACATTAAACAAAATACAATGCATAGGATATGGCAGTAATTAAATCATATTCCAGGGAAGAGATAACAGTGAATTATAAGATATCTTGAAAAGTGATAATAATTACTCCATAGGGGTTCCATTCTTTTTGGTTTTAAATACTTTTAAGACTTCATAGAAAAGACTTAATTTGAAAAAAAAAAAAAAAAAAAAAAAAAAAAAAAAAAAAAAAAAAAAACAGAAACAAAAACAAACAAAACAAAAAACAACCACAAACCCAAAAACTTCTAAAGATGAAAGTAAACAAAAACTAAGTGCTGTTAATTTTATCTGTCACATACACCTCTAGCACTATTTCAGCTCTTTTGCTTTAACTTTAGCCCCAAAGTGCTTTAGTTTGTCTTTGGAAACCACCATATTTTTCACAAAAATTGAACCAGGTACATGAGTCTCTTCAATTGATTGTGGCTTGATAGCTCCTGCACAGATGAGGAGCTTGGCCAAAGCCAACAAAGATCAGCCAAAGGGAGAAGCTCCACCAGGGAGTGAAGTGAGGAGCCCAGTATCCAGAAAGGGGATCTAAAATACAGAGGTAGGAAAATCCAGTCTGGGAGATGGAAGTAGAGGCTAGACCTGATGTTTCCTGATCAAATTTAAGTTATTCTGATCTAAAAAAAAGGATGAGAATTGTCTTGAGTCCCAGCTCTCTGGAACAGCACTGGACCCCTAAGATCTGCTCCTGCATTCAGCACACCCGTAGGCATTGTGGGCTTCTCCTGGTCCATTAATGTCCATGGTTTGGGGATTTCATTTCCTCTTGATTTCCTACAAAGCAACACTGAATGCTTAAGGAATTATCACAGTATGAAAATCAGGTAAGACATTCCTACTCATGTAACTTATGTGATGTTCTAATACATAGCAACTGCACTAGATCCATATTAGTGTTGGGTATTTCATATGAAGTGTACAATGAATGTGAGAGAAAAAATACATGTGTCTTTTGTCAGTGTTTACTGAGATGAGTTTGAGGAGCTCAGGTCTTACCATGCCTCATGGGGTCTTCTTCATAAAGACTTTTTCTGGTAAAGAACTCAGACTTGGCTGTTTCAAAGACCCAGCACTCTGAACATATTTGCCACCTTCTCTTTCACTGGTACAATGGACAATTTGTGACAGTAACTGCACAACTCTTGGGCAAGCACTTTGTGACCCTGGTGATTCACTACCACTAAAACTGTCAGTTTAGTTTAAAATCACCTCAATTAGCATTTCAATGTGAGATGATTCCCTTTCCAAGGTAAACTCCCGCTCATCCATTTTGCAAATTTGCAATTATTTGCAAATAATCCATTTTGCTCTTCTACTGTGTCATCACTTACCCCGAATAAAAGTCCTTTTACACTTTGATTATCCATGAGGCTCTCTAATTCTTTGCCTGGTCAAAGGCACACTGTGAAAGCACGTTAGCACAGATAGTCCCAAAAATGTGTAAGAAGTGTTGCTCCAATTGTTTGCTTCCCAGCTTTATGAAGTAATGTGTTTCTGTGGGACTCTCTGCATAATTTAAGTGCATTTTCAACCTATAAAGACCTGTTAACTTGAAATTATGCCATCTCCTTATGAAAAATTAAACTCACTTAACACTCTTCTAGAACAAAAACAAATAGAGAGAAACTTACAATGAAAGAAAATATAGTAGACAGACAGTAAACAGCCAGAGTTGGATATTAAATGACTAAAAATTCCATGCCAAATAATGGACATCAAACAAGTCTAGGTAGATAAGAAAGAGCCATGGGGCAGAGTGGGGGACAGCACTCATCACAGCCAAGGTGTCAGCCAAATCCTGTCCCCCTTTCACTGTGAGCATTTTGGTGCTGACTGTGGATCTATGTGCACTGCTGGTGCCAGCACTTAAGCTTCTGCCTAACTCTAGAGCTACACCAGGCAGTCTTCTGGTAACTCTGGCAAGAGACACACACACGTAACACTGTCAGACATACAGAGCCCTGCACAGGCTCATGCCAGGCTCTGGTGGCTCCAGGTGTGTACTTCTCTGAAAGAGTCCTGCATTGCCACCTAAAAAAAAAAGAATTTTTTTAGAAAAAGGTTAGTAGTGCTGTTCTCTGTGCTCCTGTGTGATTCCAAGCTGCTGTAGATGCCAGGACACTAGAATATTTGTTCCTGACAGAGATGGTTACTGGCTGGCCCACACAGAAAGTAATGTAGTATTTAAAACTCTGAGGAGGATAACAAGTCTTTTCACTCCTTAAACCCCTACAAGAGACAACCAGGGAAGTCTGGGCACAGCAAAAGCTAGGTGGCTCATACACAAGTATGCACAGATGCTGAGGTTCATTCCTCATGCTTCATGGGCCTGCTCTTCTAATGACTCTGCTTAGAAGCACGAGTTTCAAAATGAAAAAAGAAATCCTTTGCTTGATTTTTTTTTTTTTTTTTGACTCAGGAAGCATCAAAAGAAAACCTGATCAAAGCAGCACAGATAAATGTCTGTAATATTACCCTGACTGATCTCCTTCTGAATCACCGACAAACACATTACATGCTATCTGAGTATATCCTTGTGCCTTGAATACATCTAATATATGTTAGTATATACTTTCAGATTGTCAGGTCTCATTTTTCCCTAGTCTCTTTTCATTAAATACATACTTCCTCCCATCTGATACTGAGGTTATGGTCACTGTTCCCCAGATCAGCAGAGCTGAGGGCTGAAAGGAGGGCTGACTGCATGCTCTTAGTGTATCACATTTACCCCAGTGCTCACCCTCCAATAATCTACAGGGTTCATCAGTCAATCATTGTATAAGATCTTAACTGGACTTGCTACTCAGGATCTTTAAATCTTGAGAAGGTTTGTGGATGACATGCATTAACACATTTTTTTCTCTTTTGGATATGGGCATCAGGTAGCAGGACTGATGTAGAGTGGTTGTGAATCTTCCCTTGCAAATGAAGTCTCTTTCATCTGTTACCAGTGACTACATTCTGCTAATCTCTGTTTTTCCTATTTTCAAACCTTCTTTTAATTTTTAAATCTCAGTCCTGTTCAATTCTCTGTACCACTTCTGGGCAGCCTGATCTAGTGGGAGGTGTCCCTGCTTGTGGCAGAGGGGTTGGAACTGGGTGACCCTTGTGGTCCCTTCCAGCCCTGACAGATTCTGATCTGTTTTAGCAGAGGACTTTAGAGCCCTAATGGCTCAATGGTTGGGCTTGATGATCTTGGAGGTCCCTTCCAACCTAAATGATTCTAGGATTCTAGGATTCTAGGATCTGACTTGCTATAAGCCACTGGCCATCATCCAATCCTAGCAGCCTGCTGTCGACAGTTACAGCTCCTCCTCTTCTCCACTTTGTATTATCTCTGGTAGCACCCATGGTTCAAAGCTGTGGTGGCCATCCAGAGTGGCCCTGCTGCCCCAGCTGGCTGGGCAGGTGCCAGAGTGGTGGACACTGGCTCTGTCCTGCAACTCCTTGGGGGGCACAAGCTGCTCCATTTTCCCATCCCTCTGCAATTCTTTAATAAACAAACCTGGGCTGCCAATGGGAACCTCTGTGCAATACTGAGGAGTGGAAACAAACCCAAGCCCACACACCTACTTCCACCCCCGTGGTGGGCAGTAGCCTGGAGACAATTGGGATTCACTCAGCAGATTTAACACGAGGGGAAGCTCAAGTTTCTCATGCGTTAGCTGCAGAGGCAGCTCTGGCTTTCCATACCCTCCTCCAGAGAGCATGTACATGGCATCTCTTCCCCCTCCTCTCCACACAGAGGTGGCAAAGTCTGTCTCTCTGCATCTCCCCAAGCCCTGCTCTGCACTCAGGCAGCCCGCCAGGCAGGGTGCTTCCCCAGCACACCCTGGGCTCTGGTGGCCCCCTCAAATCCCAGCTCCCTTTGCAAAGGGGTTAGAAATTTCAGCTGAGTATTTGCTGTGCACGTGACTCCAGATTCTTCCTCCACATTTCTGCCCGGATCCATCTCCCTTCATCAAAAGCAAACTGAGCATCACTGGTGTGCTGGTTTGGGCTGGGGTAGAGCTAATTTTCTACATAGCAGCTGGTATGGGGCTGCATTTGGGATTTCTGCTGGAAACACTGTTGGTAATTTCGGGATGTTTTTGTTAGTGCTGAGCAGTGCTTGCACAGAGTCAAGACTGTTTCAGCTCCTCACCCCACCCCACCAGTAAGTATGGTGGGCGTGCACAAGAAGCTGGGAGGGCACACAGCTGGGACAGCTGACCCCAACTGACCAAAGGCATGTTCCATAACATATGACACAGATATGGTGCCCAGGGACATGGTTTAGTGGGGACCTGGAAGTGCTGGGTTAACAGCTGGACTTAATCTTGAAGGTCTTTTCCAACCAGAACAATTCTATGATTCTAGGATTTTATATGATGTCATGTTCAGTATATAAAGATGGGGGAAGAAGGAAGTGGGAGGATATTTGGAGTGATGGCATTTGTCTTCCCAGGTAACCATTATGTGTGATGGAGCCCTGCTTTCCTGGAGGTGGCAGAACACCTGCCTGCTGTGGGAAGTGGTGAATTAATTAGTTATTTAGCTTCTCTTGTGTGCACAGCTTTTGCTTTACCTATTAAACTGTCTCTCTCAAGGATTTTTCTCATTTTTGCTCTTCTGATTCTTTCCTCCATCCCACCAAGGGGGAGCAGTTGTGTGGGGCTTAGGTTCCAGCTGGGGTTAAACCATGACAACTGGAAAGGCACTTGCGTTTAGGTGACCATACTGGCTGGCTCTGGGATGCGTGGGCTGTCAGTCAAAGGTTAACAAAGCTTGTTGGCCAAAACCCCAGTTCCAGGGCCACATGTTCTCACGTGGCTACAGCCCAGCCTGGTGTGGAGCTGGGCTCTGCCCTCACCCATTTGCCCGTGTGGGAAGCAGAGGCTGTGCCGTTCTGCCAGGTCAGTGGCAGGCAGGGCTTTGCCTCCCGCTCCCATCCCCACAGGGCAGCTCTGCCTGTCAGGGATTGCAGGGATTTCAAGTTCATCTCTCAGCTGAACATCCCCCTGCGTGGCACTGGGGGTACGATGGGCTGCTCCTGCCAGCAGCGACCTTGCTTTAATTAGATGAACATTAGCCCAGAAGCAAAACCTGAACACCCCATCTCCAGAATTTCACTGTTTACCCTAGGTTTAAATTTCATGTTTTAATCTTCTCCCACACGATATAATTCCAGCCAGGCAGAAGCAGTGTCGTTTCATTTCCCTGGCAGGGTTGCTGGAGCCGTTGAGGCGGGAGGTGAGGAGAGGCGGGGCCAGCAGGCCGGCAGCCCCCC
>NW_008602154.1:0-7149 GCF_000691845.1 Merops nubicus | reverse complement strand
GAGCGCGGCTGCCGGGAGCGGAACCAGCGCAGGGCCAGGATAAAGGTGATGGCGAGGAAATCCAGAACCAGCTCTGCAAGCTCCATCACAGACAGGACCGAGGAGCCAAACCAGAGACTCCACTGGTTCCCAAGCTGGGACAGCAGAGTTACTACCTACGAGAGAGAGAGAAAGGACACCGAGGTCAGCCCTTGTTCAAGCTTTTTACCTTGCTGTCTGCTCCCCTGAGCAGTACCCCCATGGACTAGGGAGTTCCTCCCCACCCTGCAGCAGGAAAAGAGAGCTGGTACCAGCAATGCTGCTGGAACAAACACCTCCCATGATGGAGGGACATCATGTTGGAGTGGGTAGCTAGAGAGGACATGGCAGTAAAGTGTGTACCGTGAAGGCTGGAGACTCCCCGTTGGTCTTGTAGTTCCACTCCTCAAAAAATATATTCACTTTGGCAACACCATTCCTGTAAATCAAAGGTGGTGCTCAGTAACCCAAAATCTGCAATCTCAGCATTTCTTCACCAAGCATAATTGTCTTTTTTCCCTTCTGCCCCTGTCCTCCTCCCACATATACCACACAGAGGCTTTTCCCAATCTCTGCAGTTCCCTCATTCTGCACTGAATACAATCTTTGGTGCTCGCAGTGCACTTCTGAGACTGCACTGTGAAACCCAAAGTTTGGGTTTCAACCCAACGTTGGCAAGTACAAGCTCCTGCCTGGCTCTCCTTCCCACTCTTCCATGAGCCCTTATCATGACTCCAGATCACACAGCAGCTGTCTGGGGTGGGACTTACAATATCATAGTAGGGTCTGACCCTTTTCAGATTCTACACTTGGATTCCAAGTCTGTTTATTTTGTTTATTTCTACTCTGACTCAAATCCACTGGCCTTGTCCACAGGGTCCATGCCCAATCTCATCTCATCAGTAATTTAACCTTTAGTCTGACACCCTGACAGACTCGCACTACACTGGGATGGTTTCTGGTTTGGATGCAACCTCTCTTTAGGGGCTCTCACCTCTTGGATGTGATATTGTATTTGTTTTGTTGTGAAAGCACGTAAAAAACCCAGTCCTGAAATGAAAGTGCAATAAATTGTGTTACACGATCACAGTCATCTCCTGTAGGTTTAGTACCAGTCTCCAAATGGGAGGTGAAAGCAGTGCTGGGGAGGCAGGAGACCTCTCCTCACCTCTGAGACAGCAGAAGGCCAGCGGGAGTATCCAGCTGACAGCCGGTATTCTGTCATTCTGCAAGACAAGAGGCTGTATTAGCTGTGGAGGCTGCGGGAGCCACAAGGCCAGGCCTCCTAACCCCCTAGGCACAACTGCAGACTCCCTCCTATGCTGAAGTTCTGCCCAATTCCCACTGAGCTTCTGCAGAGTCCTCAGGAGCTCACCCCTAAGTTGACACTGATGCTCCTCAGCCATTTCAAATTCCTGATCGGAGAAATATAAGTCTGGGTTGCAGCTCAGCTGTGACCTCAAGCTTTTGCCCTGGTCAGTGAAAGCTTTCCAACACCTCGAGGAATAAAGAGTTTCCATTCTGCCTGAGTAACTGGTGATCAGACTTACTTGCAAGGTTTCCGACACTTGTGGAAACAGCCCAGTACGTCAGCTTTGAATTCAGCCAGGAGTTTGTAATAGCAGTAGCCTGAGCAGCAGAGAAAGTAAATCCAGGTAAGATCACAGTATCTGTATCCAAAAGGTGATGTGCAACAGCGAGGGGAATCCAGAGGTTTCCTTCCACAGGCTCAGAGGGACTAACCATCCGAGACAAGAGTGTTTTTCAGATGTCCCACACCAGGAAGTTCACACTGAAGACAATGAGATGTACTGGGATGTGAGGTGGACCAAATAGGTCCAGGTGGGCATAAGCTTTACTCCTCCTCCTGTCCACTTACCCCAGGCCACGTGCTTTGTGTAGTCACAGTACTCTGCTCCAGCAGGCAAGGGGTAGAAGTAATATGCACAGCCACAGCGCTCTACCATGTTGAGCTGAAAGCAGGAGCGAATGCAGACCTGGGGGGCACAGGGGGTGGAAAAGGCTGAACAAGGGAACCAAACCCACTGCAGCCTCTATCACGTCACACTATTAACAGAGCCTACGGACCAGCAGGACTGCTGGGGACTGAAGCATTTCAGAAAAGTAGGGAAACAAACTAGCACGGGACCAGGAGTTGTTTTGTGCACCAGAGTAGTATAAGAAAGATATTGAGTTGCTGGACTGGGTCCAGAGAAGAGCAACAAAGCTGGTGAGAGGGCTGGGGAATATGTCTTACAAGGAGCAGCTGAGGGAGCTTGGATTGTTTAGTCTGGAGGAGACTAAGGGGAAACCTCATTATGCTCCATGACTACCTGAAAGGAGGTTGTAGTGAGGTGGGTGTTGGTCTCTTCTCCCATGTAACTAGTGATAGGACAAAAGGAAATGGGCTTGAGTGGCACCAGGAGAGGTTCAGATGGGATATTAGAAAGAATTTTACTGAGAGAGTGGGGAAGCACCGGAACAGGCTGCCCAGGCAGGTGGTGGAGTCACCATGTTCACATGTTCAAAAAACACGTGGACGTGGTACTCCAGGACATGGTTTAGTGGCCATGGTAGTACTGGGTTGATGGTTGGACTCAATGATCTTAGAGGTCTTTTCCAACTTTAACGATGCTATGATTCTATCACTCTATAGCGAGTTACCTGTTCGGTGTAGCGGGACGAGTACAGATTTTGCACGGGCACGTTGCTGCCATCCTCTGTGCAATCACTGTAACTGCCCCCAAGGCGCACAGTCATCTCCTAGAATACCAAAGAGTCATTACACAGAACTGGCACTTTGCTGTTCTCTTTCTGTTTCCACACCACACACTGCTTGTCCATCAGTATCTGCTCATTATGCCTTCCTCGGGGTGCCAGCTCTCCTGCTTTCTTCCACTTATTTCATTGTTCACCGACAGTCACGTTGCAGCTTCTCATCTAGTTCAGTCAGGTGCTCTTCTTCCCCTCCCTTCACTCCATGTGACTAATGCCCTCCCTTAGACACACACTGGACCAGTGACAACCCATCTGTACCTGCTCACCAAGTTAAACCTCTCCCGTAACCTCATGTCCACAGTTCTTCCCCTGCTGCTTCCTCACCTTTCTCATGCTGATGGAGGTCTCGATACCTGGTCGCACGTTGAAACCCCCATCATCCATGAAGGCTGGCTCGTTCTGGTCATGGACCATGACCCTAGCTCCTGTCACCGTGGACAGCAGAGGGATGAAATCGTTCTGTTCCGTGCGCACCACCAGAGAGAGCCCTGAGGAAACATCCGAGGTTATGGGCAGCCGTTGTGCAGAAGTGGAGAGAGAGAGCAGAATGGATAGAAGAGTCTGTAGGAGGTAAGGGAAGAGAAACATCAACCAGGACTGCACCAAAGTTGGGCAGCAATGGAAGGTGGCTGGAGGGAGGCCAGAAACAAAGCTGGAGGCTCGAGGAGAAGCCAGAGAAAACTGTTTTTTTTTTTCACTGTGGCTTAGGAAAAGCAGAACTGGGAACTGAAAGAGATTTCTTAATGAAGAGACTTGAAGATAGATGGAAGAAAAGGCTGAAGACTGGGCCTAGACAGGTTTCAGGGGGCTTGGTAACACTGGTTCAGTGTTCATTGGTTCAGCTGCTGGAAAGTGGAAAATGGGGAAGGAGGAGCTGAAGACCAGGTTCTCAGGAGTACAGCACTACAGCTCAAGGGACTTCAAGAAGGGCCAGCACAGGTCCAGAGAAAGCAAGAAGGCAAGGATCAGACACAGATGGGAGAGTTCAATAAGGCAGCAGTGAGGGACAGCCATCTACACATGGCTGAAAATAGAGCTCAGGCAAGACAGAGCAGGACTTCTATCTGCCACCACAAATGTTAAGCACAGCAAGATACCAGTAGCTCCTGGTGAAAACAGAGCTGAGCTGTTGTCCTTACCAAAGAGTGCCTCTCACCCACCATTATTGATCCCAGGCAGTGAGGATGTCCACAGGCTGCTGCTGTTGTCATTAAAGGTGTAGCAGTTCCCATACAAGGGATGGTGGAAGTGGGTGTAATTCCTGAGGTGGGAACAGAAACATTCACATGGGTTCAGAAGGGCTGCGAGACCAAGGAAAGTGCTTTCTGAAAGGAACAGTGTTTTTCCACCTGCAGGGAGAGGGGTTTATGGCAGATGAGCAGTATTTGTTATGTAAACTTGCCTGAACAGGGAAAAGCAATTAAAATGTGCTGTAAAAAATGTCCTGGAGCTGGACAGGTTTTTACACTATGGTGTTCCTAGTGCTAACGCTTGAGAGACCAAATAGGTTTTAGCAGTACTAGCAATTACTTTTATTATCTTCCTAATATTGACAAAATTCTTAGCTCTTCCTACCTCTCTTCCTCCCTTGCTGATGGATTTCATTCTGCCACTTCTTTGGGGCTTTTTGACCAAAAAATGGCAGGAGAGAAGATGGATTTATTTTTTTTTTTTAACTGTATTTTTGTAACAACTCTCTCTTCTCCTCCTCCTGTACGTAGGCCAATATGTACCACTTTATCACTGCAGAGAGTTGAATAAAGAGACTTGCACTGCACACCTGTACCCACTCTGGGGTTTTACCAGTATAACTATTTCATTTATGTGAAACCCAGGAAAATGAGAAACCATTCTCTGAGGCTCACAGTTTCAGGTCACAGAAACTGTGCCCCTCATGAGCACAAGCCACAGGAAAGACTCAAGAAACAATCTGAGACCATGGGAACTGAACAAGGAACAATCCTGTCTTGGGAAAGAGGATCTCTACCGTGGGTTTCTTGATGCCCCGTGGAACCAGGCACAAAACAAGGGTGTTTTCAGGAAGACTTGTTGGGATGTTTCCAGCACTTACGCCTTGTCGCATGTCGCTTCATTGAAGCGGCAAGAATAGATGAAGTTCTCAAAGTCAGACTCATCCAGGGCTTTTGCATCAGGCATCTGTGCCAGGATATTGATATAGTGAAAGCTGTACCACTCCCGCACGGCATCCACCCCTGAAGAGTACGCCTGATGGAAACAGTCCTTGTTGTTTTCATTGCACTACAAAGAGAAGGAGACAACCGGCCATTTCAGAGAAGCTTTGTCCAGGAGGCAAAGCCGTGGCTGTGGATTAACCGTGTTCCCTCAGCACAGGCAGGAAGTGAACCTGAGGGATTGGGAGCTTCACAGGGTTCCTGCACTCCACCAAAAGGCAATCAGCAGGATGGGGAAAACCAAAACCAGGGCAGCTCCTCGGTGGAAGGGAAACATCAGGTGAATGAACAAGGCTGAGTAAAACCCAGGAGGCACCACGCAGCAGTGAGGTGTGCAGGGTGCTCTGCTGCATATAAATGCTATGTGGTATAAATCCAGAAACTTTAAATTCTTGCATGGAGAGCTCTTCCTCAGGGTGTGTCTAGAAAAAAAATCTGTGATCCTGTGGGAACTGCAGTTAAATGGCAAGCGATTAACTCCAGTCCTTCGGAGCTTTTTAAGATGCAAACACAGATACCCTGGGGCGAAGAAGGTGCTACCTGGAAGCAAATGCGACCATGATCACATTTCACGTGACCTACAGCCCTCCCATGATTTCCCCTTTGCTATTATTGAGCAATAATGCGGTTGATGTTAATAAATGGCTCTCCAAAGGCAACTGCAACGCTGATGTAGCCTTCAGGAAGGACAAAGTTGCCCTGCTCTATGTAGGAAAAGATGGGCACCGATACAGACTCTTGGGGCCCATGTGGATAGAGACAGGATTTGGGGAGCAGGATTGTGTTGGGCAAAGGCTTCTGATCTACCTTTATCTCTCATTAGCAAAAGCTACTGCTGCTTAATCAGACTTACATGCAGGGAAAAGGGTGGCCAAGGGTCTAAGAAGACCGAAATAGCTAGGCAGAGACCAGAGTGGGTAGGACATAAAGATATCTAGGGATCTCACCAGAACAAAGCCAATTTTCCAGTCATTCTTGTCCACCGAGGGACTGTTCTCTGGCATGTTGACTAAGTTATCCCGCTTCTGCCGTCGCAGCGGGTGGCGCTGGACGTGATGGAGCAAGCTCCTTGAGCTACGCTTTCTTGTCGACAGGGTGGACCAGTCACTACGTGCCAGAGACATGTTGTAGTCATAAAGGTCTAGCAGTGTCTGATGCGTGATTTGGTCCAGCTCATCCAGCTTCTTCCGGATGGCGCTGTATCTATAAGAGGGGGAGAGAGGAGCCTGCAGGTTTAGGGCTGTATACGCATGAACAGCTCGGAATAAGATGTGCAGCAAACCAGCTTTGCTGGGGTAATTCAGGACATTCCTGCCACCAGCTGAAAACACAACCCCTTGCTGGAGGCTACAGTCCTCACAGGAGAGAAGTAAACGCATCTGGTTTTGCCCTGTGGCAGTCTCCAGTGCAGCCTACTAACACACACCACCAAGACGAACTGCCTAAACTAACACGCCTTCCTCTGAATGCCTTGCAGCACAGTCCTGTGAAAAAGTGTCCCTGCCACTGGTACCGCCGCTGCTACTGAAGGGGACGGTCAATGACCATCCTCAGGAGAACAAGAGTGCATGCTTTTGTCGTACGCCCGCAAAAATTAAGGCAGCTGACAGCTCTGGATGTCTATTTCTTACCTGTATGGATTGAGGGTGCACAGCGTCACGGCTGGGAAAGTCAGCCTGTCGGAGTTAAGGTTGAGGTTGAGATTGACAGGGTAGCTGAAGTACTCCCTGTAGAGGATCCCAAACTGCCAGTACATTAAGCCGAAGGTGAAAAAGAAGAGAACGGACCAGAAGGCTGTCTTCATCTTATTCTTTTTAGAGCATACCAGGCGGATAGCCCCATGGATGGTTGTGTTGCTGCAGAAGAACTGGAATAGCTCCTGGTACGAACTGTAGAATTCAATAAGACCCTCCTGTTCATCTTCTTTCTGCTGCTCCTCTTCTTGCTTGCACTGCCTCGTTTTCTCCCCTTCTGGCATCTTCCCTGTCTTCAGAGACCCACCCTACGGCACAAACTCACAATCAGGGAGCGGACCGCAAGGCTCCGGCTCTAGGAAGCTGCGCGGGGTACGAAAACGGACCGCGCATCACCGCCTCCCCAGTGCGCTGCTCCCCGCGCCCGGCCGCGGCTCTGGGAAGCTCCCGCCCGCCCCGCCCGGCGC
>NW_008602153.1:8216-17566 GCF_000691845.1 Merops nubicus | reverse complement strand
CTAACATTCTGTGATTCTGTGTGATCCTGAGAATAGGGGTATAATATATGGCAAATGGAGATATTCATTTTTGACTTAAAGTATAACTGGCTAATCCGTGCTCTACTTCGTTTGATCTTCATTCCATGTTGAGATAAATTCAAAGCTAATCTAAATTAATTTACTTCTCTGTTACAAAACCTGCCTGAGGACTAACACAAAGCTGCCCAAAGGAGTGTCTATTTTTCATCTGACTGTTCTTTCTGTAAGTGTTATTTGTTTAGAACCTCAGAAAAAACAGCTTCTAGGCCAATGATTCCCAAAGTGTAAGGGGAAATTCCATTGTCAAACGTCAAACTATATCATTTATTTTCAACATCTGTTACAAAAACATAAATGGATGTTCTATAGCTAGGGGAGCAGAGTTTGGAAACAGTTTTTGAGGGATAGACTTACATATAGAAAATTAATGTCTTTTCAGCTATACAATGATATCTCTTCCAGGAGAAGTAAGAGCTTCACAGCAAAGCAAGAGAACCAGGAAAGCAGACTTATACGCAATTAGTGACTTCATGTTGAAGGTAAAGAAAGAATATGGAGAGTAAGTATCAAGCATAAGTGATCATGAAAATGTTACAGAACACATTAAACTAAAATGCAAAGTAGACAGTACATTAAAGGAATTAGGAAGCATACATGAACATGTCCTTACCCAAACTATTAAAGCTGCAATGTCTAATTCTTCATTTCTAAGTTAAGTGCTTCTTTAACCACATGGCTTTTTCATTTCTGCTAGAAACTCAGTTATTTTAAAAAATCATCACACTTCTGGCTACATTTACTCTATATTTTCACCCTGCCAAAAGAATTTAAGTAGTCATTCTGTAAATCTGTTTTCTTCTGTGATCATCATCACCAACAAAAGAAGTTCTGAAAAAATATACGAAAAATAAATCCATAGATATGCTACAGGAAACAACTAATTTGAACTGTTATAGTTCTAATGAGCAGCTTTGCCTTCCATTTCATGAAAGTAAATATAACTGAGATTAGGGTTTTACTATTTGTATCTTAATTGGAATGTAATTTATACATACTGAGAAAGTTAAATTAACATGTCAGATATATGGTGTCGAAGCAGCTCTTAATACACAGTTTTGAAAATTGTCGCATTAATATTGGACAAACAAAAGATAAAACCAACATAAATAATTCATTCACTCTTGTGCTGAGACACACACACAAAAAGAATGGGTGAGGAAAGCAAACCACAGATTTTCCAATTGTCACTTGCTTCGAGGTCTGCTTAGCTATAGATGCAAAAGTGTTAAAAGTCCCCAAATTTAACTAAGGTAGTTAAATTGCCTTTCCTTCTGTGAATTGTACTTGATAAGTGGAGATTCTGAAATATTTTATCTATTACTGAGGAGCAATTGCATAAATATCTGTTAAAGACAGATAAGTTATTGATGTTACGGCAAACAGTGAGTGACCTTCGTTTTTGCCATCATTCGTCACTTGAAGGCAAAGAAAACATGGATAAACGTCAGTGTTATGGGAAAACCAGCAACGATTTGTAGTACAAAATGAAAAAAAAAAAAAAAAAAAGAAAATAAAAAACTCCCCTTCATTTTCAGAAGCCTGTGTGTCATCAGATCAAAGATGACTCTGAAGAGTAAAATGAGAAGATAGGACTATGGAGATTGCATTTTGTTGGTTTCTGAGTTACATATGGTAAACACTGATATGTGCCAGACTGAGATTTGTTCACAAATGACTTCTGAAACGTATTTTTAAGTCAGGACTGTGCTTGGTGGCTTGAACACAGACAGTGGCACTATAAACTTCCTTACAGACAATTCTTGTGAGGAGGAATGAGAGCCCTCTGGGATATCCTGGAAGCTAAGATGATTGTAACAGTTATTCGTGTGCAGCATGTTCCCTGATGCCTGAAAGCACCAGACATGCTGTACACATGCATCACAGCTGGTCTATGCCTGTGCCATAAAACCACGCTCTTCACAACACACTAAATTTATAAGGTATGAGATGTATCAGGGTGTCACACATGCACAAAAATATACCTGATACTTCCTCAGCTGTCAGGCGTGCTGTACAAGCACGTGGCAACTATGCAGCTTAGGTTTATTAATCAACGCTTTGAAGAAGTAGTATATTCTCTACACATAACTTGCTGCTAATCTACTCACACTGTCAAAAATTGGTCAGGATTTCCACATTCTGGGATATATATGGCAGACCTGCTCCTTAGTAACATGACCATTTGGGTTTTATTTTTTGTTTGTTTGTTTCTTTTTTTTTTTTTTTTCCCAAGAGACTATCAGAAGTCTTCACCAATTGCCTGAATTGATTTAAAATGGAAAAAGAGAACATGAGCAGAAAATCAAAGTTGAGAACAGCTCAGGGAATGATCTCCCAGGGTTTGAATGAAATATCAGATGAGTTCAACCTAATTATCCTTTAATTGTTTTGCTAAGTTGTCATGGTATCAAAAATGCACTGCTGGTGTATTTTGGTTCAGAACTGTGTCCTCTGTGAACTAAATTGTCACCCAAGTGTCTCATATTAACACCAAGAAAATTTTATTCATGATGAATTTGGCCTAAAATTTAAAGGCAAGAAAGTTAAATATATCTTCTTTATGTTCACTAATATGATCACTGTCTGTTCTTAGCAGTAGATACCTCAGCATATTTAAAGGTGTTTAATTAAAAATCCACACTGATTTATATTTATTTGGGGAAATATATTTCTATGACTTTTATTTATGAATTTCAATTAGATATGATAAAAAGAATGGGGCTTTTGAACATCTCTTAGGATCCAAACTGTTGAAAACCAGATCCTATCAGAAGAATGAGAAATTTTAGGTAGTTGATGTGTTCAAGCCTCAAAGTAAACAGATACTTAATATTTCTGATTATGTCTCCTGGTGGCTATCCTTACAAGCCTGGTGAATTCCATTTTGAGAAGATAAATTCTCTGCAGGCTTGCCCATTTAATCT
Source organism: Merops nubicus (assembly GCF_000691845.1). NCBI lineage: Eukaryota > Metazoa > Chordata > Aves > Coraciiformes > Meropidae > Merops > Merops nubicus. The sequence goes on along the minus strand of NW_008602153.1, from coordinate 14,561 downwards.
ATGATCCTTTAAACTAAAATAAAATATTCAAAATCTGTTTTATTGGTGGCAACATACATTATTTTGTGGTTTATAAACCAAAAAGTTTGAAGGTCTTTCAATAAAAATATTAAACATAAACTTTTCATAAGATAATAGCCAACAGACTCTGTGATGTATTTAATAAGCATATTCATGCTACAAATACTCATTTTGTCATATTTGAGGAATCTGTCCATTCTCCCTTAAGCGATGAGAGAGGGTGGTGGTGGTTTTTTTTTGTTTGGTTTGGTTTGGGTTGGGTTTTTTTGTGGCTTGCAGATTAATGTTTCTGTGGCATGACAATCATTATTAAACAATCTTATTATCTCTGTTTGACTGAAAAAGCAATGGTGCAGAAGCAGCAAATTTCTGCTTACAGATGGTATATTAGCTTGTATCCAGTATAGTGGTAATCATTGGACTTCCATCAGCTTTGATGCTGAATTTCTAAATACTGAACTATTTTTCCTCTCTGTACACAATATGTTCAGGGTTCCTACCAAAATTTCTCAGAGTTGCCACAGAGATATCAGTATTCTGTAGCAATTATATCAGGAATGAAGACATCTCAGTCAGACTTCTCTATATCTGACATAATGTTTAATGCCTTTGCTCTTCAGTAGTCTTTGCTAACATTAACTGACAACATACCAGAAACTCCCAGAACTACATATTATCATTGGTCATGTCCTAAAACAAAAAAATTAAGTACAGAGGTTAAGTGAAGCACAGGGCCTACAGGATTTTATCCTGTAAAGTGTATTATGTAGCAATAGCAAAGCTTCAAAAATAATGAAAAATGTGGAAATCCAGAAGCTGTCTCCCATTGTCTTCTCCATAAAGGTCTTCATTTGATATCGCCAGTGAGAAACCAGTGCTAAAACCAATGTTATCTTGTGGGTGAACACTGTTTTGATTAATAGTGACTTTTTTTTTACCTTTTTTTTTTTTTTTTTTTTTTACTAACAGTCAAAGAGGTTTATTAGTCTCTAACTGAATTCTAACATGTAAGTTATTAAGTGAACTACAATGAGAAAAATCTTTCACCTTACAAACGGAATCTTTTGCACAGCAAAGTCAGTCAACTGGTTTCCTCCTCCCTGGCTCTGGACTTCATAGAAAGGTCTCTGGTTTCAGTTACAAGAATATGTTATTACTTCTTTCATGAAGGCAAAGCTTCAGAACTAAAATTATGTGCTCAGTACAGTGTAAGAAGCCCTGAAAATCCTCAGAATGATCAATGGCAAATAAATAATGACCTACTAAACAGATCTTCTGTATACATGAGCAATAATGATGAGTGTTGCAGTTGGAAAGGACTGCTGCCTCAGGAAACAAACCCACAATATATCCATCAGCCATCTAACATAATTAGCAGTTAAGGACAAACGACATGAAAACTAATTTTTTTTTTTTTTTTTCCTTCTTAATCAATTTAACAAAAGGGACCATTTACCCCTGGTGAAGGAGATATCTGCATTGTTGCCCCAAGATGAGTACTGAAAATTAGTTTTGGACTACAGGTAAGATTACTCTTCTTTCTCCTTTTCGTTTTTAATAAATTAAGAAGATGCCAAGGATTCAAGTAGAGATTTCTTACAAGTGAAGTCAGGAGCAACCTCATCAAAACTTTCCTGAGATTTTCTAGCAAGAAACAACAGTACAATGTATAACTTAACTTCCACTGGATATGATGTGTTGGAAATCCTAAGAGGAGACTGTTACTCAGTAGCAGAATTCACAAGGGCTCTTGAGAGCAATTTTCTGGAAATTTTTTTTTTTTTTTTTTTTTTTTTTTTTTTGGCTCAACAGTCCATTCAATTGCACTGACTTACGGCAAGCTCCTTCTGCATCAATTAAAAAGGTATGTGTGTGTGCCAAAGTACAATATTAAACTTTTTTAGCATATGGAATAACTGTATTTGTCAGCAATAGTCTCTTTACAACACCAAGTACTTAAACTTTGACAAGCATCTTTTCAAGCTACTATGTTCCAAAATGTTTCTGTTTCTTGAAGTTACTTTTATGGTTTGTTTTTTTTTTTTTTTTAATATATAATTACTAATCATTTTGTATCGATACAAAATGGTCACATAAAATAAATGAAATGTTCAGCACTTAAAGTCATGGGAGGCCATTCAAGTAGTCTGCTGAAGTGTTTCTTCTAAAAGAATCTTTCCAACCTAGTTGTTTCTGGAAGAATAGCTTCTTCATCTATACATATTGGTCTGCAAGAACATGGCCATGTCTGTCAATCCTCTGGAAAACGTAACTGGACTGTAATAGAAGGGGTAGTATATTAAAGATCCTTCACGACAAATGAGTGAAAGACTGGTTCTGTGTAAGTAAGCACTAACATTTCTACTGTAAGAATAAGACATATGCAAGTTCTACATATCACCAGTATGTATGTAAGTGGCAGACAGAAGACCTAAAGTGGAAATGGTTATATTTTCTATCTGAATTGAAGGCATTCCATTTACATTTTTCATTCTGCATGAGTAATGGGTATTCCACACTTTTAACAACAGGGGACACTTTCAGCCCCATGTAAGTGCTCACTGGCTGCGTGGTGGCAATTAAAACAGATGACGCAGGAATGGAAGGGAGTTAAAGCATTCTCTTTTTTTGAGAGATAATGCAAGATTCCTTTTATGATTTTTTTTTTTTTCCCCAGCTTCTGGGACCAAGATGAGTAAAATAGAAAGATTAAGTCCATCATATAAAAACCCAGAAAAGCCTTTTGCATTATTCCTGTTACTATTTCCAAGATTTATGGTTCTAAACATAAGTTGGTTAATAGTTTCCTCCTCAAATGGTAACTCCACAGCCTTCTTGGCATGGGTACAATTATTCACAGCTGTATGCAAGATGTTGTTAAATACAGAACAGCATCTCTATCTGCCTCCTACATACTGTCAACAAACAATATTCAGCTGATTCCTTTCTCTAAACAATTCCTCTAAATGACAAAACAGGGATATTCAGATATGGCAGAAAAAGTAACAATATATCAAAGGCAAACTGGCCCCATTTTATTTTAGGTTGCCAAGTAAAAGATGGTTTTATGCTCCAGGTGAATGGCAAAGCATCTTCCTTACTAAAAGAGGTTTTGGTCTGAGACAAGATGCAACAAGGATTCTATAGCCAATGGAAGAAGTGGGAGAGAGATCACAGCGATGACACTGACCAGCACAGCACAGGGGTTATACATGAACTATGGGCACTTCTTAATGCTTGACTTGATGATCTTAAAGGTTTTTTCTAACCAAAACAATTCTATGATTGTTTGAAGATTGTTTGAGTGATTCCACCATCACTCTTCACATAGATTCAGGTGAGTGTGACCTGGAAAGAATATGCATATTGGGATGGTTTTAATTGTCCAGTTATCTAGATTCAAAATTTATGCTTACCCAGTGTTTGCCCTCCCCAATATCTGGTCTACCACCACTGGAAGATGATTCAAAAATGTCACTCTGTACATGCACTTCTCATAGAAAAATCAACACTGTCCCCCTAGATTTAAGAAGTTTCATCTTAAAAATTAAAGAAAATAATCAACCCTTAATTTAGCTTGTATACTTGCTTTGTTATTTCGTTACTCCAGGTATATATTTCAACACTGCTACTGTTCCAATGTCTACATGCCATTCAAATCTTTTTTAGATTGAAGGATGTTTTTGGAGGAGCATCAAAATTGTAGAATATTTTTCTAGTTAGGACTCTGAAATTTTGTATCTAATTCATTTCAGAGTGATACATAGGAAGTATTTTTCCTTCTCTAAGGATATAATAGGTTGCTGAAGAAAATGAGGACCAAGTTGTTGTAGGCACTGTTATATACAACAGTATTTCTATGAATTACTGTACTAAAAGAATTACCTTAATGTAAACTTACTTCAAGTAAACTTGATATTGAATGATTTTTTTTTTTTCCCCAAAATACAGGGCATCAGTTTAAAAACAAAACAAACAAACAAAAAACCCCAAAACCACAAAACTAACACCATTTGTCAGAAATTATTTTCAAACGGGCATGTGTAATTTGTCTTGGGTTTTTTTTTGTTTTGTTTTTTTTTTCTAAACACCCCAATAGACTCCTCAATGTGAACAACAAAGGCAATAACAAGTATTTATTGTAGAAGCAAACCTATTGTTAGAACTGATGTTTTCTATATGTTTGGGGAAATCTTTTTTATCAAGCAGAGATCTGGATGGGAAAGTTGGGTATTGGCAAACAGCATGGAAGTCTAAACCCCAATATCTTTTAATTTGAGAGCTCAGAAGAAAATGTATAAGAATGCTGAAATATTCTGTTTTTTAAGACAGTACTTGAACTGAAATACTATGGGAATAATTTCAGTGACAAGATATGTCACTGAATAAATATAATAAAGATCATAATATAATAAAAATTAAATAAAATTATATTCATGACTTTCTCAATCCAACATAGATCACTCCTTTGCAGTGGGTAGAATTTTTTTCACTATTCTCTCAATGCTTTCTTTTGGGGATTTGAAAATTTCAGCACTAAAACTCTAGATTCTGTATAGAAGTTAGACTAACAGGTAATATGGTTAGAGTCACAAAATTAGGTATTTCATCTAGATGTGTCACAAGGTTCAGCAAGATGCTTCCTTCCATTACAACAGGTTATAACTATTTCTTTCAGAAGCTCAAGTTTTCACCATGTATCAGCATGAAGCAACTTACACTGTGTTCAGTGACACATTTAAATAAAAACGTTGATTTATTAAAAAAAAATAAATAAATTGTTTGGATTCAGTGTTTGTTATTGTGCAGTGGATCTGCTGTGATTAACTGTGCAGGCATTGCTTTAACTAACCCATGGAAGCTGAAGGTTTTTGAACATTGGAGCATGTCCACTTTCATGCAACTGCCAACAGACCTAAAGCATTAGCTGTGGAGCTGGCAAATCATGCTAATTTAAAACACCTGTAGTTTAAGTGGTAACATTAATTTGTGCCTTTGGAGCCATTTTTTTTTTTTTTTAAATGCCTGCACCGTCAACTATTTTCAGAAGAATCCATCTCACAATTAGGCATCAGAATTAAAAATTGCTTTAAAAATGGTCACAGCTGATAAAATGAGACTGGTATTTAGACATCAGTAACATTTCATGAAGTATACTGCATATGCAAAAATCTTAACACAAATTTAAGTGTGCGAGAAAATTAGCTATTTTACTCTTTTACCATATTTCAGTTGACTGTGACAATATATCTGTCTCTTTCCCACTTATTTTGACTGCAAAAGTTCGCCATTTTATACCAAAATACGTAATACGTAATACAGTTAGTTCATTCCTGACTCTTTCTCTATTTTCATGCTGTTCAACACCTGGTTACTAACTTATTACTATCCCCATTTCTAGACCTTCAATAAAAGACTTTGAATTTGTTGGGGTTTGTGGGGGTTTTATTTTGGTTTATCTTGCTTTGTGTTTTTTTTTTAAAGAAAAAAAGAAATAACTCAATATTTCTCAGTCAAGCACAAGAATACGTATAAATGAATTTTATTTCCATTGCCATAAAGAAGACTTTAAATTTGAAGCACCATTCCACAGATGGTGAAAGTCAGAGCACAAATCACCACAGCTGTATGTAATGTTGTTCTCCACTTCTGCAAACTACACCTTTCTGAGTATATTCCACTTTAATAATACTGCATCATTTTAAAGTCATTTAGCAGTCTCTAAAGAAGTGGACACTATATATTATCCCTTTTAATACAACTTCTTTACTGGGTACAGCTGGAGACTAAATTATAGTTCAACAATGGGATGAATTGAACAGAAAATACTTTACAATATTGTTTTCCCTCAATCAGTTACTGGAGAGGGACAATGGAGCCTGAACTGCCTGGTACATTTTTGATAAAAAGTCAAGAGAACCAGAACAAAACTACAGCCCTCCCAGATTCTGAAAAAGAAAGGAAACATTTAGTAAAATGCCTGCTAAGACAAGCAAGCCAGGTCCCAAGCCCACTACATTTTAAAATAACAGTATAGGATATTAATTTTATTAATTTGTGGGCAGAACAGAAAAGCCAAATTAAAAACATTTTCTGTCACAAGTCAGTACCGAAAGTACCAAAACATGTATAGCTCACAGTATTGTGAAACTATCAAGTATAGTTTAGTAATTTCTTAATGTATTCAGTGAGCTGCTGATTTAATAAAGACTTTCCAAAGTGGCTCCACAGAGCTTGTGTTGGCAAGCTTTTATTCACAATAGCTGTTGAATATATTTTAGAAAGATTATTCATAAGCCACAAATTCAAGATTGTAGTTATGGC
>NW_008602153.1:4168-8185 GCF_000691845.1 Merops nubicus | reverse complement strand
CCTGCACCAACTGCTGACCCTTTTAGACCAGCCAGCGTAGGAGTTATTTACACTTGTGAGTTGGTTACATGTGTTTCCATGCGTTATGTATAAAGGAGTCCCTATGACATTTTTTTTTTTTTTCGTCCCCCCCCCCCCCCCACCCAGGTGCAAATATGGTATACATCTAATCTCAGGTTTTACGTTAGGAAAGCTACCAATATTTCGTGAACAAAAATAGTATCTCTATAAAACTGCACACAATAAAGCTTTCTTCTCTGTAACAATCTGCAGTGAAGTCAAAATAATTGTCATCTGTGCAGATTCATAAGAGATTTAAAAGTACAATACACACAAATTTAAGAATGTTATAGAAGTGCATTCAAGTATGTACTCAAGATATTGCAAGTCCCATTGCAATTATGAGTTAATGTGTTGTCTTTTATTTTTATGTACTCTGCCATCAGTAGAAAATAGAACATGGTGTACGCTGTGTTGAATATAACAGAACATTACTATTTTACGCACTGAATCGTGTTTGAACTTTTCACATAAAGAGACACTCCAGCAGGGATCATGCATACATTCTTATTTAATGCACTGCTAATGGCAAAATCACATTATTTCAGTAATACATCCTAGCCAAGGTTTTCAAAGCATGTTCGGTTTTATAGTAAAAACACTCTTAGTAACAGGAGAGTATTTGATTGGCATGCAAACCACGATAAGGAATTGATCCTTAAGACCAACTAAGACAGAGTAAGTAAACAGGAGCGATAAAACTATGATTTCCTGAAAATATTACTTATTACTTCAGTTATAAAACTGAAATATATAATGAGAATGTAGGGATTATCAAAACATTTTGTGGGCTGACAAGTTTCCTAGAGGTGTGGGTTTGGCTTTTATAATGTTAGCTCATTATGATCTTGACCATGGTGTTTTTCAAAAAGAAATTGAAACTCAAAAACTCAAAAATTTCCTAACATGTTAATCTTTTTCTCTTACTTATATAAAGGGAATTTTGACCTAATAGATTTTCCCACAGACTATAAATTGAAATTTTAGGTTTTGATCAGGGCTGTTTCTACCAGCATCATCACCACTATTTACTTTGCAGTACAATCTGAAACTTGGTATGGTCCGAGATATGTAGTATGCTCAGCACTAAAAGGTATTACTCAAAAATTTAAAACTGCTGCCACTAAACTTTTAACATCTGAACATAAATATGATCCTTAAAATATAGTTTCTTCAGTCATGTGCACTTATCTTGACAGTGATCAGTTCTGGAGTTTTTTAGTGTGACGCTTCACAAGTATGACAAGCGTAGCCAATTTTCAATTTTACTCTGGAGTGCCTATCATTCTTGAAACCACACTTTGAATTCTACAATCAAAAGTTAAATCTTGATGCAACAGCATGGCAGTTTAACAAAGCAAAGGAACTGTATATGATTGTCTGAAATGGAAAAACAAAACAAACCCCTAGAGCTAACACTTCATGGATTCATAGGGATATGCTATGGGATACAACATTGGTTACGTTTCATGGAACCTGACTACAAGTTGCAGAGTCTTTGAAAGTTATTTCTGTGCTATGATGCAGTCACAGAAGGCTAGAAGATCTACATTAATTTGTTCAGATCTCCAGAGTGGCTGAAATTCTTTGGAAGCGTAATCTTTGACAACTTGGCTAATTGCTATATTGGAAAGTAATCACTGAACAAAATATTTATATATGCACACACATTTATCTTTACCATTAGTAACCATCACACTGTTGTTCTAGTGTAGAAGTTGGATGAATTTTAGATTATTTAGTATTTTGACCTTCAAAGCATTATCAATTTAAAAACAAAACAAAACAAAATTCAAAAACCCCCACTTTAGTAAAATTAACCAAATAAAATTTTAGATGTAAAATATCTTCTCAGCCTACTTCTTAGAATTAGAACATTATCCATTACCAACAGGTACTGCCAAGAGTTTGCCTTTCTTTAGTCGCTACAGCCAGAAGATTCTTCCTATACACAACTTCATAGTGGTATACTGTAAGTTGTGAAGCCTTTAAACCCTGTGCTTAAGTTTGATCTTGTAGGTTTTCACTGGAGCTTAAAGCATATTTATAAATGTAGGTGAAGAAAAAGAAGTTTGATTTCAATTGTGTTCCTAGGCAAAAAAACCCCAAACAAATATATTGAAATTGCAACTTTTCCAGTATTGTGTGGACCCACTCTGTTGATTTCTGAAGACCCAGTTTACAAATCCAAAAGAAGTGTTGTTCATGTGTTACCTGCTTATTTCCATAGTGTCCATGAAACAGACTGTTTGTGAAAGGGATGACATTAATTATTAGTTATTTCTCCACAATATTCCAAATCCTTATGAGTGAATTGGAAATACACTAATATCTGTTCCAACACTTTATTTTTTTTAAAAATTATTATGTGCAAGACTCATATTTCCTTTGCTTATTCTTTTATTCTCAAAATAAAAATTATTTCAGAGAAAAAAGACAATAATATTAATACTACACTACGCAAAAACAGAAGTAAAATCAAATTCTGCTTTTAAAATCCGGGATTTTTGTAGGTAATTTTATAACTTTTAATGCTTTGAATTTTATATTTACTTTAGCAGGTAAGTAGTACTTGCTGAAGCCCACACATGCTTTTCTACATTTTAGTTCTGCACATATGTATACCTGTCAATTTTCTAGGACATTGCCTCTCTTCTGTTGCTACTTATGCAATGTTATTGGAAAATCAATGTAGGAAAGTGACGGGGTGACAATAGTGCATTAAAAAGACTGTCACTGGTAGCGACACTGAAATGATTCACAACATGAAATGTTCAGGAGGATTCTGAGTGTTTTTCTTTTCAGTATAGAAAATATGATATGAGTGAAAGGGTGAATGGGACAAGACATACAAGGAAGCAACCAGTCTAACAACAGAGAGCCAGGGCCTATTCAACCTCCAGATGAGGTTGCTTTCAACTCTGCCCTGGTTCTCAAGTTTCCAACAATAGTTTCAACCAAGATGGATTATCATACATCTGGTAGATCAGTAATTTGTATGGTCAACAAGTTTTTGCAGTGCGGCTGCTCCTGTATATAAAGAATATGTAAGCACTACCAATTTTAGAAACTTGGTGTTCTCTGCAAGAGATGCTGGATGAGGCTCTGGGGAGCCTGATCTAGTGGGAGGTGTCCCGGCTTGTGGCAGAGGGGTTGGAACTGGGTGATCCTTGTGGTCCCTTCCAACCCTGACAGATTCTGATCTGTTTTGGCAGAGGACTTTGGAGCCCTGGTGGCTCGGTGGTTGGACTTGATGATCTTGGAGGTCCCTTCCAACCTAAATGATTCTATGATTCTGTGATTCTATGCTTGTTTCCAAATATGCCTTTTTTGTTTCTTCTTTTGTTCCACAGGTAATAGCATGGTGGTGTGGTTTGAGGCTTGGGGGTAGGATACGTGATCTCTAGGAGAGGGTCCCGGGAGGAAGTGGATATTCCCTCCCCCTTCCTCTTCACACTCTTTAAAAGAGGCAGGAAGTGGGTGTTTCTCTCTCTTGCTTGTGCTCTTTGTCTCTGAAGAGAGCACAATGTGGCTGCATCCATGCATTTCTGAGCAAATCCTGTGCCATCCGAGATTTGAGTTTTGTATATCTTGTGTTTACCTTGTATTCCTCCCATCTTTGTATATATCTACCTCTCTTCTTTCTTTCTGTTCCCTGTTAAACAATATACTTTATTTTTATTAACTTCCAATTGGTGCAGAGCCTATCTTACCCCTGCCTTCCTTTTTTTATCACTCCATTTGGAGAAAATTGCAGGATAGGGAGGGGGAGCACAAAATTCTGCTTCATGGGGTCCTGCCCTGAGCCCTCAAATGGAGACACATGGTCACACAAATAATTTACTATTGTGTGTATGAACTTTTGTGACTAACTTTTGATCGGATCTTCATTAGAATTTGTTAGGTAACCAAGAAAAAAGTAACCATATTAAACTCAGAGAGGCTTGTGAAAATCGC
>NW_008602153.1:0-4141 GCF_000691845.1 Merops nubicus | reverse complement strand
AAAAAGATAGGTGCAGGAATCAGATGAACCAGCTGCTCAGAGATGATCAAAGGAGACCTATTGTCCTTGGTGTAAAGAACCACCAGGATGCAGCAATGAGAGAAGCTTGATTCAGAAGACTATGCAAACCAAAGCAGGATTGTTGCCTGAATGCATATAGGATTCATTATGAGACCCAGGAAGAAAATAATTTTAGATTGTGTAGACATTACAGGATGTTTAGGGGAAGGACTGAGGGCAGGGGGAGTCAAGGAAGATCAGGGAGGAACAAGTGTGGGAAAATAGAGGGAAAATAGAGGGAAAAGAGCTAGTGGTGTTTAAGCAGGTTGCTGGTCAATGTGCTTGTCTGACTGATCTCTGGGTATGATCACCTCAATCTGTCCTATCTTCTTATTAAACTCCATTAATGATGACTTTCCATGAGTGTCCCCTCTGCTCTACATAAATATGTTTTTAATCATCTAGAGAATTTCAGGCCAATTTGGGGTCTGTTTGCTCTGGCTCTCTGTTTTTATATATGTCTTGCCAGCTACTGGGTCAAGTATCTAAAAACAGCTACTGGAAAGACACAATTTGTATATGTATGTTTGTGCCAGCAGAGTCCTAACTTGTGGCAGATGAGGTGCTTAAGTGCCCCAGTAATATTAAGGGCAAGTTTAAGGGACGCAGAACTGAAGCATCGTCCCACATAGAGGACTGAGGATACATCACTGGGATCGAGTCCACCCAAGTCAGTGAAAGAGTGGGAAGGAAAAATTTCTAGTGTCTTGAAGTCCACAAGATCCAGTAACCTCTAACAGATTTATATTTGTTATAAAAATCATGGTCATCTCCATCATCCAGTCCAAATTTTCTTTACCTATAAAATCCATATGATGGAGCCCACAAAAATTACTGAAAAAAAATTTCCTTTGCATAGGGCAGACTAACAATATCATTGCAGCAGTAAATGAAGCAAAAAACAAGTGACACAGACTTCTGGCATTAAAGGTAGAATTGAAATGATTTTTGCATACTCCAGTCAGTAAGCTGAGGAACTGGCTATTTGACTTCTAAACATGCATGGCTAAAATAATATTTGTTTATTTTCAACTTTCTGTGCCATTTGACTCTTAATTTGAATAAACGTGCAAGAACACAATAAATGTATGTTTTGTACACTTCCCAAGCCAATTGTTTTCAATTTCTCTTTGTTGAACTGTCAACCTGAGTGGGAATTATATAGCTGAGTTGGAATTACTGAGATTCAAGTGGTTTAGTCTGAAACAGCGATTCAGGAGAGCTGAGAAACTGCACAGGATATTCAGTCTGGACCCCTGCAACACCAGCTCAATCATGAAACAGTAGAATATTGATCTGGTAGCATTCTTCACTTTGCAGCCGTAATATTGCAATTGAATGAAACCCTAATTGGAAGAAAACCTTCTTCAAAGGTCACTAAATAATGAAATCCAAAAGTAATTTAAATAAAAATTCCTTTGAACAGTATGGTTTTCCCTCACCTAAGGGAACTTCAATACAAGATAAGCATCACACAAACGGTCACAGGCCTCATATTGTTACAGAAAGAGACTTCTGTGCTTAAGTAAAAGGCCATGGTTTTTTGGAGGAGGGCAACTTTTTGTTCCTCTACATTAATCTCCTGTCCAAAAACCTATCATTCTTTCTTGTGAGATATGTGATATTTCTTGATCCCAAACCAGATAAGGAATATAGCAAGATCAGTATCACTAGTATTTTGTCAATAAGCAACTGAAACAGGAAAAGATGTTACTCAGAAAAAAGTGTACTCTGACCCTTATGAAGCCTGAAGGCATTCAGCTGTGAGCAAGGCTGTTGCTGCTTCAAAAGCTTCCTAGCATGGTGCAACCAAAAACTAAACTATCAAAGACTGACACAATAGATTATGTCCGGAGCTAGTGAAAGTTTGACAATGGCTGCCTATAAGCTTTTTGTAGCTAGATTTTATCATTGCAGGAGATAGATGTATAACAGTGGCTATAGACACTCAGGAAGTTTATCCTGTTTACAAATTAAAAAAAACCAAAACCATCCATCAGTCTCCAGCTGACTTAGAATAAGAAACAGGAGTCTGTGTTGACATTACAGAATACTGGTCATAGCTTTCATGTGTTTTATTTTAGTCAAAAGGAAAATTGCTACTTTTTTTTCTACATGCCTATTCAGTAGCTTAAAACATGTCCTTCTACAGGTTAAACATGTTAATTTTCAGATTAAACATGTTAATTGCAGTGTATGGCCAAACAGGCTGCCACTGATACTCTAAGTTTGAACTGTATTTTTTTCTGTTCTATCCTGTGTCATTTTGCCTCAGAACCTCAGCTGATATTATTTATCCCCTGTGACTTAACAGGCTGGAAAAAGCAGAACAATTTACACAATGATCTACACATCCCTAGTTCAGCAACTGAATGCTGTACAAAAATACTTAACATTTATGTATCCCTCTAGTACTTCAGAATGCTTTACTGATATTAACTACTTTTCCACTCTCCTTAAAAAAAATATATCACAAATACATAGTGTTTGAGCCATTTATACAAAGAAAGTAAATTTTCTCTCTTTGTCTAAAGAATTAAAAAATAATTTTAAGACCTCATTCTAGGCACTTTGAAAAGTGGATTCAATAAAGAAATCTTAATGGAAAAATAAACTACTTTGATCTCAATTGAACTGGAGATTTTTAACTGTATAACTCTTTAAGCAAAAGCCAAATCTTTATAATCCCAAGACCTAAGATAGCTGCATACACTGTAGAATATCATAAATCTTCAACATTTGTTACAGGAAATCCGTTTAAATTTTGAGCAGCAGAATAGGACTTTGCTTTCTGTCTAGATAAGGAAGGCTCACTATGGGAAAGGATGCTTTAAAACAAAACTATCTTCACAAAGATACACTTCAACTATAAACAAAATTATTACACTCTCTGGCTGGTAGCTTTGTGTCCTAGGCTTGTCCACAACAGTTTAACTAAAATATTTTTTCCATGGAAACAATACACTTAGAAATCACCACCCACCAGTATCTTTAGGAAAAACCTTTGCTCTTAATTTCAAATTTTAACTATAGGCAAGTTTCTTGCTTTTAAATGCCTTTTGGTAATTACCTCTATTTGATTCTACAACATTTATCTGGATAATTTTCTACACGGTGTTAGGAATCAAAATATGGGAATAACTGACAACTCGGCAAATAATCCCAATTTTGTCAATGTTAGCGATATCATTAAAATTGGTCTTTCTTGATTTTCTGATTGGTGTTTGGTTATTTAGGTCAGGAAACACCATTTCTTCTGCTGCTGCTATCTTCTGATATTCCCTTATTCCCATTGATTTTGATTTCCTTCCACAGTCCTCCTTACTAGCTACCTTGCTTTCAATGAGAAAATCCTCCCTTAATCTAAGAATAAAAAGGATGAGATTTCATCAACAGAAGAAAGAAAAAAACGTATGTTTCTGTATCTCACATTTAACAAGAGTTATTCTAAACTAAAAAAAAAAAAAAAGGAAAAAAGGTTAATGAGAGTCAATATTTAAATATTCAAGGCAAACAAAAAAGGGGAAAAAACATGCAAATGTACTCTTTGTGACTTTGCCTAGATGAAGCAAAAGGAAAATTATTTCACAGTTGAACTGTGATGAAGCTAATTAATACAGAAATAAGTCTACTTAATGGGAGTTTTTCAGTAAAAAAACCCAACTGGAATATGAAAATTAAAGGTAATTTAACTGAATAAGGAAAAAATGCATTAAAATATCTGTAATGTTATTTTTTTCCCATTAAAGGAAAAAATAATATGTTGAGGTGAGCAGAATTTTTCACATAGGTGTGAGGAATATTGCATTTTTTGAAATTTTTCTAGAAAGGAAAAAATTTTTTCTTTTAAGACAGAACCATTCTTTACAGCAGCTTGTGGGGGATACTTTACGATTGTGGAGAATCGGCAGAGAACAATGAAATAGTCATCTTATGTTGGTCATTTTTAAATAATCCTAGTGAATTACAAGATTTTGCTGCATTGGTACAACCACAATTCTAAAGCATATCAAGTATCAACTTACTACTCAGAAAGTGGCAATTTTCCAGCTTTATTCACAGAATGTCAGGGGTTGGAAGG
>NW_008602152.1:0-1447 GCF_000691845.1 Merops nubicus | reverse complement strand
ACACGTCCACCGAGTTGAGTGGACCGTGACACACCCCACTGGTGAATCTTGGGGTCAGTTATTCTGTCCTCTCCTCCCTGCAGGTGCGGGGTACTCTGTGCCCCCCTCTGTGTGGGATACATGCTTAGCAGTGGTCCTGGTCTGCACACCAATGCCTGGCAGTAACTCTAAACATGATATCTTATCACTGCTAAAACCGACAGTTTACAAAAATGCTGCTAACTTCAGACAGAGCAGTTAATTAGAAGAGCTTTAGCTAAAAAGTAAAATCATTGAGCAGAACCAGCTTTATTTTACCCCAAACCAGGACATCCCAACCCTTATTCCATATCATTAACATCATTCTATCCCTAAGTTACAATTTCTTTCTATAGAAACGTTCGTTAAGTTCATGATTGCAGATTTCCATCTATAATAGTAGTCTCTTAGGGCAGGAAAAATATCATGGAGTTCATCATAGTTAGCATCCACAGGTTGCAGACTCATCCCAGGACATTACTGGATGCCATTTGATGAAGTTAGCTTCTGTCATCATTGCGATGTTATCCTGAAAGGCACTTATGAAATACTGTTATTATTCTGCTGTTAACATACAGCTTTAAAATGGAGTATTTTCACCCAGTGTTAAATTTCCCTGAGGTACACGTTGTACTTCACCATCTTTCGTCATCATAAACCAAGTATGTCTAGGTCCTTGAGTGAAAGCAACCCCAAGGATGGGTTTGCCTTTGACTGAAGCAGGGAATACCCATATAGTTTTCCCCAGTAAATTTCTTTCAAACACCACAGGGACTTTATCTCCTTCCACTCTATGTAGAGGGTCTGATTGGGCAGGACCTGCTGGACTGATGGATCCTCTGGTGTTAACTAACCAGGTGGCTTGTGCTAAATGCTTGTCCCAGTTTTTAAAGGTTCCACACCCCATTGCTTTCAGAGTAGTTTTTAGCACTCCATTATATAATTCAATTTTCTCAGAGGCTGGTGCATGATAGGGGATGTGATGCACCCATTTGATATCATGTTCCTTAGCCCAATTGTCTATGAGATTGTTTTTGAAATGAGTTCTGTTGTCTGACTCAGTTCTTTCTGAAGTAACAAGTCACCACAAGATCTGCATTTCCAGGCTGAGGATGGTGTTCTGGGCAGTGGCATGAGGTACTGGACATATTTCCAGTCATCCTGTGTTTGCTTCCACTATGGTAAGCACGTAGCGCTTACCCTGATGAGTTTGAGGGAGTGTGATGTAATCAATCTGCCAGGTCTCCCCATACCTATATTTTGACCATTGTCCCACATACCACAAAGGCTTCAACTGTTCAGCTTGTTTGATTGCGGCGCACATTTCACAGTTGTGGACAACCTGTGCAATAGTGCCCATGGGTAAATCCACCCCTCAGTCATGAGCCCATTTGCACATTGTATCTCTTCCCTGTTGTCCTGAGGTGTC
>NW_008602151.1:0-15599 GCF_000691845.1 Merops nubicus | reverse complement strand
GCTGCCCCCCTGGGCTCTGCCAGCCTGCAGGGCTGCCAGCCCGGGGGCAGCGCCGCCGCTCCGGGGCCGTTCTGGGTCTCGCAGATCTTCCTGGGCGTCCTGTGGTTGTGACCTGGTCCCTTGGAACTCATTCAGTGAAGGCAGATAAAGAAACCTTCAAGATGGATCAACATTAGGTTTCCTCTCCTGCCCCTCCTCCTAAGAATAATGTTAATTAAAACCCGTGAGTGCTTTCTGTTCTCTGTGGTCAGAGTTTGAGTTTTAAAGGGTAACCCTGGGAAGGGCTGCTCTAAGTGACTTGCCAGAGAGCTGTAATCCCCTTCTAGTGTCCAGCACAGCTAGGACCCATTTTATCTGTAGTGTTTGTTTTGGAGCTCTGTGCTTTGTGCAATCCATGGTAGACTGAGGATTCCCAGATTGTTGCTGGGTTGTTCACATTCCACAGAGAAGCTGATTAATGACAAATTGAAGCTCATTTGAAAGGTATATGCCAGGGTGCAGAGAAATTAAATTGGTCAGTGGTTTCTGTTTGGGTGATGTAGGCAGCCTGAAGTTGCTTTTGTTAGTGATGAAATGTTGTGGAGTAAGTCTGGCTTCTGTCCCTGCTCTGTGACGAGATGAGAAAGGTCAGATGAGGGAGACAAGCTGGAATTGACTGCAGCTGGTAAACCTGACAAGACAAAAATATGAGGGGTATAAACAAAGCTTTCACAACAGGAGCCTGAAAGATGACAACCACCTTTTCTTTTAAACAGCTCAGTTAACCTGCATGGTTCAGCTTAGGATGGTTCTCAACTTGTATCAAAGATTTCTACAGGGTTGAAGTGGAGAAGTGAGCTCTGTGTGCTCAGGGGGCTGGTAAGAAAACACCAAACAGTGAAATTTGCTCTAATAGAAGACACTCCCTTGTCTCATTAAACCTTGTCTTGCTTCAGGGAGTTCTGCAAGGGGGACTTTTGAGGCAGGGAGGAAAGGAAGTTGGTGCAGAGCTTGTAAACAGTTACAGGAGTGTGTGCCAGGTGTTGGTCCCTGGGCTTTGTATCATCAGAACAGGGGGTCCCAGTGGAACTGAATGTCAAACCTGCAGTCAGAGAAGGGCAGAGGAGCAACTGTCACAAGCTGTTCAAGCAGCAGTTTGTCCCTGCTCTGTGACGGGCTGGTGGCTGCTGTGGAGCTGGGCAGGCTGGGGGCTGGGGGGGCCCTGGGGCTCCCAGGGACACTGCTGGGCACCGTGGCACAGTGCTGCAGGAGGATGCTGTCCCCACACTTGGGTCATGGCAGCTCCTGCTTTTTTGCTTTCAGGTGTGTTGCTGATGGCTGAACTACCACAGGAGGTGGCCTGTGATTCTCTTGCAGGGCAGGGTGTGAGCAGTGGCTGCGTGCTGCCTCAGGCAGGGGCTGTGGGCTCATGGAGCAGTGAGTAGGTGAGCTGCTCTCTTTGTTCAGCCTGAAACACTTCTACGTTCACCTTCTTTGTATTTTCTTCTTTTTCTTTCCCTCTGTGACAGGGTGGGCTACCTGGCAGGATGTCTGGTTCGTGAACTGAGGGAGAGGCAGCCAGAGCTGGACATCACCCCGCGGGACATCCTCTGCGTGGAAATCGCTGGGCTCTGCCATGACCTGGGTAAGCAACACCCGGGGTGGCTCGTGGAGAGCTAACCTGGCTGTGAGACCAGAACGTGAGAGCTGTTTTGGGCTGTTCCTCTTTGGTCCAGGGTACATCTATGGAGGCAGCTCCATCTGGTGAATCTGTGGCCACTCTTGGCTCGTTTTTGGCTTGTTTCTGTGTGGTGCTTGGAGTCCTGCCCTTGGCTGCAGAGTGTCTGCTTCCTTCTGTGGTGTCCTCGGGTCTCTCAGACATTTCAGAGTGACCCTTTCAAAAACTGTTCTGACTATTTTATAACTACTTATTTCTTCAGAGCTGGCACAGAGTGATTGATGCTCAGTGTTGTGGAACAGGCTGTGTTCAGTGCAGTAGTGCTGATTTTTACTGGGAGCCATGTCTCAGACTAAACCTGTGCAATCTTTGTTTTCAAGGTCACGGGCCATTTTCACACATGTTTGATGGGAGATTTATTCCACTGGCTCGTCCAGATTTGAAATGGAAGGTAGGCTTTTCCCTGTGAAAGTAAAAACAGGAAACTGAAACCTTGAGGGGAGAATAATTAGCCTTTAAAGACTGCCAGCACTTGTGAGAATATAGTGATCATCTAGCCTTGTCTTACTGCATTGGTTTGATGCCAGAATTAAAAAACAGGATGTTGTCTTCTAGTCTTGTGATGATTTCCTTGTTCTCTTTGACTCTTTGCACAGGGAACATCAGCCTTTCTTCAGAATGTATTTTACAGATGCAAAATACCATCTGGGAGCTTCCTTCCCAGTTCACAATTTTAGTCCAAGACCAGGATATTTAATACACTGTTTAGAGTTTAAACATTCAGAGACTTTTAACAGTTTCAAGGGTTGTTTGCTAGGAATGAAGCAGGTAATGTAACAAAGTTCTTCCAGGCCTCTCTCTGCTTGTTCTCACTGCTGGTTAGTCTTCTGCACAGTGGAATTGGTTATTTTGTCTTTTAGCATTGTAACTGTCTTGCTGCTGCTGTTAAGATGCAAAGTGAACAGCTCTAGAGAGTGTGTTTCTCTGGAGAGTGTTTCTGGACCCTGTAGGCTGGCTGAGTTCCTGCTGGGTTCCATACAAAATGGACAGAAATCACCCAGGTGCTGCCCTTTCCCACCAGCAGTGCTGCTGGTGAGGAGAAAGCTGTGACAGGGCAGGAGAAATGCTTCAACTTTGTAATGCAACATTTAGGTGTGTTTTTTTTTTTTTCACAGCATGAAACTGCTTCAGTTGAAATGTTTGAGCACCTGATCAGTGCCAATAAACTAGAAGAAGTCATGAAGTCGTATGGTCTTGTCCTGGAAGAGGACATGAACTTCATCAAGGAGCAGATAGGGGGGCCCATAGACGGCACCGCCTGCGAGCGCGCGGTGAGTCAGGGGCTGTCTGTGGCTGGCACAGTGTCCCCAGCCTTATGAAAAGAGCTGATCATTTTTGCTTCTGCTTTATTATCTTTAGCCCCATGAATTTCTGAGAATCCTTGCTCAGGGTGCTAGAGAAGTGCAGGGTGTATTTCTTGCAGTGCTGGCAGGAGGTGGCAGCTTCACTCTCTTATGTACTTCAATCCTCCTGAGGAGCTCTGTCCTCAGAGTCCTCAGGTGAGAGAAGAGTGCAGGGCCATTGCCTGCACTTGGTGAGCCTAGTTCAGTGTGACTGGCTCAGCACAACTGAATTTTTAGTGGGAACCTTAACTGACCAGGCTAGGGTACCAGCCTGCCTCCTGGGAGCCTGGAGGTGCTGGCCATGGGGGGCCGTGTTTTTGGGTGGCCATATGAAGGTGATGGAGATAATTTAGGGTGGTGTGATCACGGGTGGCAGCACTGAGGCCTGGCAGAGGTGGGCAGTGGGCAGCAGGGCCCAGCTGCCAGAGCTGCCTCAGCTGTGCAGTGGGGAAATGCTTGGATCTGTTGCAGCAGCAAACGTGGGGGAGGATGAGACTTGAAGAAACGTGTTGCCTCAAGAGGCGAGGAGGAAGAGGTCCTGAGCATTGATGCTTGCAACTCTGAAAGCACTGTCCTCTCTCCTCACTCTACAGCTCTTGTCCTCTCTTCAAGGACACCCGTTCAGTTGCTGCCAGCACTAAGAACCCTCAGTGGGAGATCTGTGATGGGTCTGGCCCTAATCAGAATTTGTGTACTGTCCCAGACCAATTGCCCACAAGTGTTGGCACTTGCCCATGGCCTCCTGCTGTCCCAGTGTGTCTTTCTACCATGTGCAGAAGCACTGATGGCAAAGCATAATAGAATTCAGCCTGAGTTCCTAGAGGAAGTGGATGTTAATTGACAAAGTCTGCAGGTTGATTTTTGCACACAAGTCTTGCTGCCTGCCACTTCCACTGATGTCGTGCCAGGTTCTTGCCCAATGTCTGTTTATCCTAGTTTGGATTCCATGCCTGTTTTCCATCAGGACAATGGGAGAAGGGGTGTCATACAAGAGACGTGGCAACCTCCTCACCACCCTCCTGGGGTTAGGCTGCAGGATCTTCTGCCAGCAGTTGTTTCTCCTGTGCTGGTCCTGAGGTGAACATCAGGCTGTGTGTGGTGCACGTGACCTGTGCCCTGAACATTGGCCCAGTGGCAGGACTCTGATCAGCACAGGAGATTTTTATCTATGCTGTGTTCTGCTCCTGCTGCTCACACGTGCTCCTGTTCTTATCCAGACTGGTTTTAATGCTGGTGTCATGCAGATAACACAAAAGCCATTTATGAAGTTGTATAGTTGAGTACAGAAGACTGCAAGGCAGATGTGGTTTCGGGTTTGACTGATTCCATGAGAAGTAAATTATTCCATCCTTTGCTCCTCTGTTGCTGTGCTGTTTGGGGAGGGGGGGAAGCATTTCAGAGCTGCAGGCTTTGCTCTAGGAGAATGGGAAATGAAATACTCGTGTGCCTGGGTTTTGTTCTTCCCAATATTCTGGCAAATGAGCTGCTTCAGCCCTAGTTCTGGATTTCCACTGCCCAGCAGCTGCTGAAAGCTCTTTTATTGTCTTAGTGCCCTTTGCAGCCTCGGTGTTGGGTGCTTGTCACAGGCAAAACCAAAGTGTATGCCTGCTGTCCTTGGAGGTCCTTCTGGCTCGTTTGCACCCATTAACTCCTCACTGTCCCTGGGTTTGTTTCTCCCTGGCTCCCTGTGGCTAGTGGCCCTACCGTGGTCGGCAGAGGGAGAAGAGTTTCCTCTATGAGATAGTGGCTAACAAAACGAACGGCATCGACGTGGACAAGTGGGATTATTTTGCAAGGTACCTGTCCTGGGGGGGGATGGGGCTGGGGCTGGGGCAGAGCTGCTGCCAGGGCAGAGCTGCTGCCAGGGCAGAGCTGCCCCGTGTGCCCTGCTGAGCTGTGCCATGTCTGCAGGGACTGCCACCACCTGGGCATCCAGAACAACTTCGACTACAAGCGGCTGCTGAAATTCATCCGGGTGTGTGAGGCAGAAAACCAGAAGCACATCTGTGCCAGGGACAAGGTGAGCAGAGCAGGTGGGGAAGCAGCAGCAGGAGGAGGAGGCCCCTGGGCTCTGGGAGCACTGGGACATGGCAGAGCCCACTCGGGCAGCTGCCCTGCATTGCAGGAGGGCTTGGGGGACGCTTTTTTAGCCCAGGAGAGGAAGAAGTAGTTGCTGCTCTGAAAGCTGGTCTCAGAAGCAACTCATCTGAGGGAGGGAGGGACATTGAGCTGCTCTTTGAAAGGGCTTCCAGGGGAGGCTCTTCCAGCCATCAGCCATGCATGCTTCTCTCCAGGTCTTCTGGTGAATGTGGCTTTGGTGAGGGCTGCAAAAGGAGCAAGCCCAGGACCCCTTCTCTGCCCCGGGTGCCTGGGGTCCTGCTCAGGTCTCTGCTCTCCCACAGCAGCCTGAGTCTGCCCCTAAACTTGCAAATTCTGGAATGTAACTGTTCTGCTCTGTGCTGCAAATGGAAGAAGACTCCTGATTTGATTCCTTGATTGTTTAGTTTTCCAATTAAGACAATGTCAGCAGTAAAAGATGATTGGCTTTTCTTGACTCAGGAAGCTGGGAACTTGTATGATATGTTCCACACACGGAACTGGCTGCACCGACGAGCGTACCAGCACAAGACTGGCAACATCATTGAGATCATGCAAGTATTGCACTTTCCTCTTCTTGCATTCTGCTTATCTTTTAATTCTTGAAACTGTCTGTCTGCTTGGAATATTCAGATAATCAGTAAGGTGTGGCACAGTAAAAGCCATTGGGCCATATAAGCCAATTCTTGGGGCAAGGCATAATGCTTAGAGTGTCCTATAGACAGAGTTATTGTGTAGAGCTATGTAGGATATAACCAAAAAAAACCCAAAAGAGAGGAGGACAGCAACGTCCCTGCACGTGAAATTCAACTGGGAGAATGACTGAAGGGCTGACAAAGCCCAGGACCAGGGTGTGCTGATGCTGTTTTAACTGCAGGTGCCTGAAGTCAAGTCTTTATCTGCAAGGTGGGGATCCCTTAGCTCAAACCCACGGGTGAACAGTGAGGTTACAGCAGTACAGCCAGGAGCAACCTCCCTGGAGCTCAGCTGAGGCCTCACTGGGCTTCTGTAATGCCACAGCAGGAGCTGCTGAGGGCCGGCTCAGCTGGCTCCCTGCACTTCTGCCACTCTTGTTGATGTCTGTAGAAGCTTTTCTATAGCATTATCCTTTTCACTTGTCTTTAAAGCAGAAATATGACTATCCCCTAATATTCTTCACTGGGAACCTGGCTGCCAGGTAACCACCTGCCAAGTTTGGAAAGGAGTGCAGAGGATTGCCCAGTACAAGAGTGACTAGTGACTGCTTTCATTGCATGGGTTTAGTGATTCTCTAGAACTCAGACTAAAAATGCCAAGTTTTGACAATATCTACGTGTGAGGAGTAAAACAGCCAAGAAATTTATGTCTTGGCCTGCCATAATCACAGCAGCCCATTCAAATGAGTGTGTGAGCTGGAAACAATGGCAAGGTACAGGGAGCTCTAGAAGCACCTGATCTTTAGAACACTGGTTTTTCCCACCTGAAGACACCCATGTTTGTGATGCTTCACCCTTACAACACTTCATGTTCTCCCAGTTAACTCCTGGAACAGGGTCTGTAAAAGGACATGCCATCCCTGAGGAGGCCCCACTGCAGTGAGTGGCCATGGCACTGTCTTGCAGGGCTCTGCAGGCACTTAAGCAGCGTTACCCCCTGGTCTGGGGCAGAGCCGTGGGCTTGCTCCCACTGGGAGGTTAAGGTCTGATCTCAGCCTGCTCTCAGGGAGTGAAGCCCTGCTGGAACGTGCAGGGACAGTGTGGGGATGGGACATGCTGCAGGGCCAAGCTCTGCTGCCTGCCTGGGAGGCAGTTTGACCTGTTGCTCCACTGCCAACGTGCTGATGCCTCTCCTGGCTCCTGGGCGACGTTTCGAAGCAGTGCTGTCTGTCCTTCACTCTTGGTTTGCCTCCAACCAGGATTACAGAAGCCTTCCAAAAAGCAGACAAGTTTGTAAAGATAGAAGGCTCTGGAGGGAAGGTGTACCAGATTTCTACAGCGATGGAGGACATGGAAGCCTACACTAAGCTAACTGGTATGAGCCCTCAGAGTTACAGTTTTCCCTTTGAGCAGGAGGACGTGGGCCCGTTGAAGGGCTGGTGTTGGAGCTGCTGGCACGCTGGGCCCCTGCCCAGGGCTCTGGAGAGCTGCTTGTGTGCACAGGAGGAGGAGCAGACCTGAGCCAGCTGGTCTCTGCTCTTGCTGGGGGAGCGACACCTCGTTTAAATTGCCTCTGTGTTGAGAGAGAGGCACCAAATTCTTACATTCCACATACACCAAAATTGAGGTTATTGGAAGCAGTTGCTGTCGGGAGGTCCTGTCTGTGCCCTGAGTTTGCTGCCCTTGGCACACGTCAGCTCTGGGTGACACCACGTCTGGCTACACTGGGTAGAGAAGTACTGTGTGTGTGCTGTAGTGTCATGGGAACCCCAAAGCAGGTTTCCAAGGTTCTGGTGGGTCTGACTGGATTTGTTTGAGACATCGGTACCCTGCGAATATAACAGAAGGAAACAGAATATACAATGATTTATTTTATTGCTGAAAGGCTGTGGGACAGGCTGTGGGCATTGTTGCAGCAGATCCTGTGTGCCTTGACCTGTGTTGTGCTAAAGGCCTTCTGCTGGCAGCCCTGGCACAGCCCTGTGCAGCCTGACCACAGCCCTGCTCTGCTGCCTGGCCCTGCCCCTGCCCTGGGGAGGAGAAGGGGCTGGGTTGGGGGGCAGGACCAGGAGCTGCAGTGCTGGGCCAGGGAGGGCTGGGCAGAAAGGCAAGAGCTGAGGTGAAGTTCTTGGTGGGCTAGGATCCATTCCGTGGGGCTGTCTGGTCCCTAGGATGAGCTGTGCTGGAAGGTGGCACCAGGGTCCTCTTGTAAGTGGCTGCTGACCTGCAGAGCCTGGTGGGGGGCACAGCTCAGGGCAAGGAGACAGGACTCTGCTGCAGCAAGGGGCTTCTTGCCACAGCTGTCCTGTTCAACGAGGAGAGCTGAACAGCAAGGAGAGTGATACCAGGAGTATGCCAACATCACATGAAACAGTGGGCCACAGAGGATGAGTATGTTCTCCTACCTTAAACCAAGGCACTTCTTTCCCTGCCTCCAGTGGTTGCAGCCTGGGGGCTTCTGAGAGGCCAGTGGCTTGTTTCCAGCAGTCTGAGATGAGGGATGCTTCTGTGGAGCTGTCCAGTTGCCTCTTGGGTCTCTGCAAATGATAAACCTCTGTGAGGTTCTGCAGCAGAGAGTTTCCTGGCTGTCTTCCATGGTGGGAGAAGAATTGCCTAGCCTACAAGAAAGCTGGGGAGGGACTTCTTAGGCTCTTGGGTAGTGACAGGACATGGGGGAATGGGGCAAAGCTGGCAGTGGGCAGATTCAGGCTGGATGTGAGGAAGAAGTTCTTCCCCATGAGAGTGGTGAGACCCTGGGATGGGTTGCCCAGGGAGGTGGTTGAGGCCCCATCCCTGGGGGTCTTTAAGGCCAGGCTGGAGGAGGCTCTGGGCAGCCTGATCTAGTGGGAGGTGTCCCTGCTCATGGCAGAGGGGTTGGAACTGGGGGATCCTTGTGGTCCCTTCCAACCCTGACAGCTTCTGATCTGTTTTAGCAGAGGACTCAGTAGTGTTGGCTTGATGGTTGGACTTGATCTTAAAAGGTCTCTCCCAACCTAAAGGATTCTATGATTTGTTGGCTCCTGCTTTGACAGCACCCCCCAGTTCTAGTAACGGGAGCACTTGATTCCTCTGCAGGACAGAGCTCCCCTGTCCCTGAGCCAGGCAGTGCTGGGTTTAGAACGTTCTGCTGAGCCAGACTGGCTAAGGAAGAGGAGGAGGCAGCTCCCAGTGAAGTAGTGAAGCTTTGTGAGGGTGAGAAGGGAGCTGCTCGTGCTGTCAGCAGCTGCCATGGATCTGGGGACAACCCAGATGACACGGAAAGCGGCGGCTCAGTCCTTTGGAAGTGGATCTTCCCTGAGCCAGCAGCTCCTCTCCTTTAACCCGTCCCTGTCCCTGCTTTTGCTGTGACACTGGACTGTGCCATACTAACAAAAAGCAATGCGACCTTGGCAGATAATATCTACCTGGAAATCCTGCACTCCAGTCGTCCAGAGCTGAAGGAGGCACGAGAAATTCTGCGTAAAATAGAACGACGGGAGTTGTACAAGTTTTTAGGAGAGACTCGACCTGAAACAATGAGGAACATTGTGAAGGTAATGCCTGTTGGTGGGAGGTTCTGAATTGTGTTCCTGTAACAATGTTCTCTAAGTTGCTGACTGTCTTTTTTTGTCTCCATGTGGCTTCATGCGTTTTGGGTTTTTTTTTCTTAACTGCTCTTCCAAAAATAGTCAAAAGTTCTCACCCTGTCTTTGTAGCTGCATATTACAGGAAACTGGGAGGAGTTTTATCTACAAGTAGCCAGAAGAATGACAAGAGGTGGAAATTCAGAAGTTGATTATTGCAGAAATATTTTTCAGGAGAAAAGCGTTTTCTGAAAAATACAGAACTGTGTAAGAAGCTGTTGAGTCCCAGTCATTAAGAGGGTTACAGCTCATCTTGTGTTCATTAAGATTTCAGAACAATAAGGAACACATCCACCTTGAATCATAATTTGTGTGTTTTGCCTTGGTAAGAAATGTCAAAGTGAATAATAACTTCTGAATTTTTTGTTGTTATTATACTTGGTGTGAGCACACGTGTTTTTCCCAGTGTTTGCTTTCCAGAGCACTCGTCAGGCTTCAGGAGTTCAACCACTCTTGTCTTGTTTCAGAATAAAGTGACACTGGGGCTGGCGTTGCTTCGGGTGGCTCAGCTCTTCTCGTAATGCTCTGGACTGTGTTGGCAAATCATCAGTTCATTATCTCTAATTTCAGCCACAACACTTAAAATCTTCCCTGCCAAATTTCCAGAAGTGGCTGACTGTATCTAGAAATAAAAAAAATAGTCTTAGTACAAATAATAAATCTCCTTTAAAGAATAAGGTTAGAGAAAGATTACTGGTTGTCTTGCTGCTCTGTTCATCTTTTTGTTCAAGGAGGTTTGCTTGTATTCCTTGGCTAGGAAGTAGTGTTAAGAAGTGCACTGTTAAAAAGTAGGAGGAAGGAAGAAGTGAAATCACAGAATCATTAAGGTTGGAAAAGACCACTAAGATCAAGTCCAGCTGTCAACCCAGCACTCCCATGACTGCTAAACCACATCCCAAAGTGCCACATCTACACGTGTTTTGAACCCCTCTAGGGGTGGTGACTCCAGCACCTCACTGGGCAGCCTGTTCCAAGGCCTCACCACTCTGTCAGTGAAGGAATGCTTCCTAAGATCCAACTGAAACCTCCCCTGGCACCACTTAAGCCCATTTCCTCTCAGTGGAAGTGGTTGTACAGTGACTGTTGAGAGTTCAAGATAGATGCCTAACAAATAAGGAGATGGGCAAGAGAGTGAACTGCACGAGTTCCACCTTCAAACAGTACCTTTTGGAAGCTTGGTTAATGAAAAGAACTCTCACTCTGAGAATCCAGCCAGAGGTGCTGAGTCTTGTGGTCTGCAGTGTGCTGTTTTGAAGGGAGTCTGGATCACTGTTGGAGCCACAATCATATGCAGCCAATGTTCTGCAGCTTCTGATGCTCAGCTGAGGGACTCAGAATTCTTTTCCTCCTGTGGTGCAAGAAGCTTTAGTATCATAACTTTAGATTCAGAAACAGAGAAGGATTTGGGTTGGAAGAGACCTTTAAAGGTCAAGTCCAACCCCCCTGCTGTGGGCAGGGATATCTGCAGCTATACCTGGTTGCTCAAAGTCCCACCCAGTTTTGTGATCCTCAGGCTGGCCAGAGCCAGAACAACAAAGCAATGCAGAACCTGACAGAAACCTGGGGGGGTTTCAGCTTTCCAAGTAGACCACCACCCCCTCCAAAGTTTTCCTAGGAGCTTGCTGCTTCTGGTTTGTTTTTATAGCCAGCAATGACACTACTGAGCTTGTCTGTCTCTTAGGCTTTTCATATGTTCTGATGTATAGGTATAAAAGTTTTATTAGAGGGTGAGATCCTGCAACCCTTCGTTAAGAAAAAAAATCAGTAAAAGCATTTAGTGTTCAGCCTTGGGAAACTTAACTGCAAAACATTTGTATGAGTAGAACATTTGCTCAAAGGTTCATGTTTTCTGCTTCTGTGGAGACTTGGACACCTTGGTTTGGATTCTCTCTCTCTCCCCCTCTCATTCTTATCGGGGTAAAACTCGTCCCCTGCCAGCTGGCAGCATTTGGGTCTCCTCAAACACAGAAACTGGTTTGTTTCTAGAAACTGGTGGAAAGCTGATGGGTGCACAGAGATTCAAACAACTGGATTGCTGCAAGGAGGGTGTCAAGCTGTGGAGAAAGGAAAGTGTTTGGTGGCACGTTCTGTCATGTTTTGTTGCCTTGATCTAGACCCGATAGTGCACAAATGTAATCTGGGTTGTTGTTGGTTCTTTTTCAGAACAGCAGCCTGGCAGAAAGCTTTGCTAATTCCAAGCCAGAAAAGGATCCTCCAGATGTGGAGCTAAAGGCTGAAGATTTCATCATTGATGTAAATATCTCTCTGAGCAGGTTCAGAGTGAAACCCTCTTAATCCCAGAGGGCCTTGTGTGTCGTGGTGAAGCTGGAGAAATGCTGCAGTGTACTGCAGTGACCAACCCAAACCCTGAGATGCTGCCCGGGCTGGCCAGCTCAGGGCTCAGGGCCAGCCTGGGGCAGAGGCTTGGGGCACCCTCCCTGGGCTGGGGGTGGGCAGTGCTCACCCTGGGGAGGGGCAGCAGGGAGAGCTGTGGGTTTGAGGGGCCAGGGAGCTGCTGCTGGGGCCAGGAGGGCTCCAGGGTTTGTCTTGGGCACTGGGCACCTTGGTGCCACAGCCCAGCCTCCAGCCCGTGGCAGAGCAGAGAGCTTGAGCAGATCACTTAACCCCTGCCTTGGTCACTCCTGGGAGGTGCTAACGAGCAGCTTTGCAGAGTGCATCCACACCACTCCTGGGGCTCCCCTGCGCTGAAGAGTCACTGCAGGCTGGGTAGAGTTAGCTCCAGGGTAGCTGATTTGTGCTCTCCTTGTCCCACAAAGGTCACAGGAGAAAAGACAGAAGATGCAAGTACCAGATAGTTTTAAATTACCATTTGCTAATCACTGTTGTATTTGATTAGTGTCATCTGCAGAAGGATAGTGTGTATCCTTTCCTGTTTATTGTGAGAAACCAAAGGCAAACATCAACAAATGTCATTCTCTTTGTTTTCCATGCAAGGTCATCAATATGGATTATGGCATGAAGGAACAGAATCCCATTGACAACGTTCTCTTCTATTGCAAGGCTGATCCTACCAAGGCAGTCAAGATCAGTAAAGATCAGGTAGTCTTTTATTTTCCCCAGCTGGCTTCTGAAGGGCATCTTCTTCAGCACTTGTGAGGGGGGATTACAGCCCTTCGTGGTGGTTCCTGCAGGGTGGTGGGATCCACGTCCTCGCAGGTCTCTGGTGTGTGCTGCACTACAGTCTGGAATCCAGACAGCCTTTATACGGACAGGATTTAACTGGAGTACACTGGGAGCCTCAGCAAAATAAAACTGGTTTGGATGATGAAGTCCATGGGTTGCAGTGGGATGGCTTTTACTGCTCTCTGTATTCCCATGGAAAGGTTGAAGTTCAGCAGCCTACAGTTCCAGGAAACACTGAAGCTCTTTTCTTACTCCACAGGTTTCAAAGCTGTTACCCATGACGTTTGCGGAGCAGGTTATCCGGGTTTACTGCAGGAGTCAGGACCCAGACATCATTTCAGCTGCAAAGCAGTATCTAATTCAGTGGTGCATAGAGAACGACTTCACCAAGCCGCAGGTAACAAATTCACCTGTTGTTTTTCTTGCTCTTGGAGCTCCTCACCGTCGTCCATAAGTTTGCTGTGACATTAAAAACTTGGCATTCAGGCCTTCTTGTTGTGGCAGAGCTGCTCCTCCCTGACCTAGCTTCTGGTTTTATTGTGGCTTGCACCTATCTGGGCATGCTCTGGTTTTGCTGGAATAGTGATGGATTTGCAGTGATGCACCTGACATCGTGTGAAAAGTCCTGTGTTTATAACACAGGCACTCGCTGGTTCATGGGTGCAGATTTCCTCCTACAAAGGCTTAAAAGAGCATTGAGAGACTGAAAGATCTAGGGAAGAGGTCAGATCAGCTCTTCTCTTGCTTTCACTTTTTTCCTTCCTCGTTCACCAGCTGTTAAACTCAGCCCTGCCCCAGGAAATTCAGCGTCAGTCCATTTGCTCTGAGTGGAAAACATCCTCTGAACAAGACTGCAAACCTCTGGGATGCAGAGTCTCCAATGTTTGCTGATTTACAATGCTCCTTAGGACCTTGGATTTATGTTTTCTATTAAGTCTGATAACTGAGAGCTTCTTTTCCACTGCTTTAGATAAACCAGCAGGGGATGTACCCTCACTAACGGTGTCTGACTTCTAACAACAGGATGGTGACGTGGTTGCCCCTCACCTAACGCCGATGAAGGAGAGCTGGAACAGCAGGAGGGGTGCTGAGCACCGGCCAGCTGCAGCAGCCAGCTGCAAACAGAGGCTTGCTTTTGATAAGTGACACTTCTCCTTCTGCACTACTCCGTCTGCTTCTCCAGAGGAGGAGAAACCCTGAGCAGCAACTCTTTTAAAAGCCACTTGGATGGACTGTTAGAACTTACGGAACGCTGCAGAGATGTATTTTACAATACAGGATGTTTTAATGTGGATACTTAAACGAAGTGCATATTCCAAACAGACTTTTAAAAACTTAACAATCTATTGCAGCAGAGCAAACTCCATTCTCATTTATCTTTGAATGTATGGGTGCTGTGTAGCAAAAACTAACTTTAAAAATTTCAATTCGTCGTTATTGGAAGAAGTGCTGAAGATGTGTCACTGTTCCTTCTGCTCCTGATCCCTTCTTAAGGTGATCGTGATATTGCACGAGCTAGAAAAAACTTCCAGCTCAGGTTTTTGGAGGGTGTTTTGTTTTGGTTTTATTTCAGTACCTGAGGAAATGAGGAGGAAGTGCTTCTGAAAATATAGGGAGGTAACAGAACTTTGAAATAACCATAGATGGCATCGTGAAGAATAGCAAAAGGAATTTCATTTAAAAACAAAAACAAAAGAAGGGGAGAGGGGAATCTGTCACAGCCCAAGATGAGTCTTCTGGTATTCACAGAGCTGATGGAGCCACAGGCCTCTTGCTGTAAGTGGAACCACAGTCCATGGAGGTAACTGCATTGCAGTGCTGTGCAGCCTTTATTGTTTTATAGTGTATTTTTGATACATTGAATGTTATATTTTACACTGAACTACAAAAACTGCTCAAAACGTCCATTGTTTGGGTGCTGAGAGGAGCTCCCCAAGGGCCAGCTGGGGCCAGTGGTGTGGCCCTGCCCGTGGCCCTGCCCGGGGGCACCTCGTTGCTTCTGCATTCTGCCGTGCTCGGCAGGCTCTTCAGGAACCCCCACTCCTCCGTCCCTCCCCTGCCTCTCCTCCACCTCCCACTGCTGCTCCTCTGTCCTTTCTCTCTCCCAGAACCATAAGAGTTCTTGCCACTTTCCCTTACTGGTTGTTCACTCGTTGCTGAATGTCCAGTGGAAAAAGTGAACGAGGAAGACCTTTTTCCTCTCATCTTTTACTCAGGTCCAAGAGGAAAGCTGCTTTCATTAAATTAAGCCTAAAAGCTTGGAAAAGCCCTCCCACAAAACTGGGGGTGCAAAGGAGAAGGTTCAGTAACACTCAGAGATGGGAACGAGCTTTGGGCTTCCCTGTCTGAGGTGGGGAGGGGGAGGTTCAGACTCGGGCTGGACGGCCCAGCCTGGGGACAGAACTGGGTTAGTGCTGGAAACCAGCACGAGGGGAAGCCACGGGGGGGTGCAGAACTCTCTGTGCCTACCTGGGTGCCTCTCCTCTGCCCTTTGGATCTGATTGTTCTGGTACCACGGGAGCTGGTAGCAGGGGCAGGGAGGGTTCTCGTGCTCGCTCAGGTTCGTTTGTGCCAATCCCCAGGAGTCTGTTGTGCTCTGCTGCTCCCTGACCTGCTCCCGTGGCTGAGGGTGGCTGGGGCAGCCCCTGCTCCTCACTCCAGCAGTATTTCGGGTCTGCAGGTGTGCCAAGGAGCTACCAGACAGGGTTGTGACCTTACTGTGCTTTGAAACACGTCATGGAGTGAAGGCATTTATCTCCCTTTTCTGCATAAAATCAAGTGTTGTTCAAAATAATATAATTTTGTTATTGTTGCTTGGGTTTGTTTTGAATCTGTTATAAAAGGTGCACTTTATACTTGGGAAATATCTTTTGCTTATGTTTAAGCAAAAATTCTTCCTTAATGTTCTGAGACAGAGCGTTTTTGGTTTTTCTCAAACATGTTAATCTGAGCCTCCCGGGACTAAGAATAAATTTATAAAAACTGATTTTACTGTTCTTACAAGGAGCTGCAGCGTGGGCTGGGTTGTGAGGGTCGCTGG
>NW_008602150.1:0-914 GCF_000691845.1 Merops nubicus | reverse complement strand
AAAGGATGGAGATGGGATGAAGATGAGAATGAGATGAGGATGGAGATGGGATGAAGACCAGGAAAGGATGGAGATGGGATGAAGATGAGGATGAGATGAGGATGGAGATGGGATGAAGACCAGGAAAGGATGGAGATGGGATGAAGATGAGGATGAGATGAGGATGAAGACCAGGAAAAGATGGAGATGGGATGGGATGGGGATAAGATGAGGATGGAGACAGGCTGAAGACTAGGAAAGGATGGAGATGGGATGGGATGAGGATGAGATGAGCATGGCAATGGGATGAAGACCAGGAAAGAATGGAGACGGGATGGGAGGAGGATGGAGAAGGGATGAAGATGAGGATGAGATGAGGATGGAGAAGGGATGAAGACCAGGAAAGGATGGAGATGGGATGGGATGAGGATGGAGAAGGGATGAAGACCAGGAAAGGATGGAGATGGGATGAAGATGAGGATGAGATGAGGATGAAGACCAGGAAAAGATGGAGATGGGATGGGATGGGGATAAGATGAGGATGGAGACAGGCTGAAGACTAGGAAAGGATGGAGATGGGATGGGATGAGGATGAGATGAGCATGGCAATGGGATGAAGACCAGGAAAGAATGGAGACGGGATGGGAGGAGGATGATGAGAGGAGGATGGAGATGGGATGAAGACCAGGAAAGGATGGAGACGGGCTGAAGATGAGGATGAGATGAGGATGGAGATGGGATGAAGACCAGGAAAGGACGGAGACAGGGCTGGGAGGAGGATGGAGACGGGACGAAGATGGGCCAGGACGAGGCTGGGGATGGAGCCAACAAAACGCTTGACCCAAACCTCATCAGAAGCCCTCAACCCCCCACGACGACCACGGGGGGCGAGCCAAACCCACCCCCCTACCCCTTCTCCTCCTCCTCCACGGGGT
>NW_008602149.1:15735-16357 GCF_000691845.1 Merops nubicus | reverse complement strand
TTCCAACCCCTATGATTCTATGAGAGCTAAAGATGCAGTGGGAAGTAGGCTTTTCAACTCCTGAATTGTCAAACAATTTGTATGGTTGCAAAGTTCATATTTAATCTACTTTTTAGGTCACTTTACCTGTTTGTTCAGTTCTAATATTACATCTAGCACAGAAGTGTAAGGTGAACAATGTAAAGTTATAAAAGAAAAAAAAAATTATATATCTCTTTTATCTTTTCTACTTTCAGGTTTATAGATCTGAAAATCATTGATCATTGTCCAAGAATGCTAGAAAGGGAAAAAAAGAAAAAAGAAAAAAAGGAAGTAAATTAAATGTCTACAGAAAGAGAGTGGAAACATTGATTTTAAAAGGTCAGACACTGCAAAGCACCTCAGAAAAATCTTAGGTAGCGAACACTGCCACTAACATTGTGAGCTCACCCTCAGTTCATGAGATTCTGAGGCCAAGTAATTGGAAGCCAGATCAAGTTTCCAAGAAGGTATTTAAAAAAAAAACAAAAACAAACAAACAACCACTGATAAAGAAAAACAAACACCAAACCAACCAACTGTTGTGGTTTGAGGCTTGGAATGGGGTCGTGACCTTCCAGCAACCGGGAGGACCCCGGGGGGG